>NW_007733817.1:53669-61492 GCF_000696425.1 Galeopterus variegatus
CGGGGTGGGCGCCCCGTCATGGCGGCCCGGAGCGCCCCCAGCTGCCACCTGCGGCTCGAGTGGGTGTACGGCTACCGGGGCCACCAGTGCCGCAACAACCTCTACTACACGGCGGCCAAGGAGATCGTGTACTTCGTGGCGGGGGTCGGCGTGGTGTACAGCCCGCGGGAGCACCGGCAGAAGTTCTACCGGGGCCACAGCGACGACATCATCAGGTACCGGGGGCGGGGGCTGCCGCCGTCACCCCTGCAAACCGCTCCCGGAGTTGGCACCTGCCGGTCCTGGGCGCCGTGACCATTCCTGCAGGGAGCATCCCCCCAGAGAGGAATCTGCAGCTGTCTGGTCCCCAGTCCGCTCCGTTAACACCCTGCAAACGCCTTTCCCCCCCCATCGTCCTATCCTGGGGAGTCACTCTGGTCCGTGCAGTAAGATCAGGTCTGCGGATCCACCGGGCGTTGGGTTTCATGGCTTTGTACCCTTTCCCCCCTCCATTAAGATTATGAAAACTGCGAAAAGTTATTTTGGTAGCACTTTATTCCTTTAAATCCCGTGAGAGATTTCTTATTAACTAAATTCTTAAAGCACCAGGGGGAAAATCCTTTACCTAATAGAACTGATCCAAGCACAGCAAGCCTAGGCTGGTCCTGGGGAGCGTGCCCAGGGTGGCATCCTGGAGGGCACTCTCCTCTTGGCCGTAATTATTAGTTCAGGTTTCACTGCCTGCTGTTATCGGCACGTAGAAAAGAAACCCCGGCAACCTACAGGCAATTCGCTGGATGTCAAAATTTGCACACCCCAAAGCAGTTTGAGGTAGGTAGGTCTTGCCTGAAAAAGCTGCTAAAAATAACTGATTTCCAATTCTCTTGTTCTATCTTCATTAAAGTACTCCTAAGTATGTTACTTTTGTATTTTTTATTTTTTGTGTGTTTTTATTCAACCTTGGGCAGTATCTTAAAGTTAGTCCCAGTACTTGTTTACATTTCTTGAGTGAGCGGTATATTTGAAATGTAATTTTCAGTCGGTGTCTCAGCTGAACTTTTGTGGTAAAGTTAAGAGCTTCAGAAATTATTCTATGCCATTGATTATTGCCTCAAGTACAGCTTTTTTTTTTTTTGTCATTTATAGAGGAGAATATATTTAAAATTCTTTGAGAATGTATTTGTTTGCTACTTTTGGGTTTTTAACAGAGATTCTACGATTGGGTTTGGTTACTCAATTTTATTCCCTTATGTATTCACTTATGTTCCACAGGATTTAAATTGGGCATTTCAAATCCAGTATTTTGATTTGATGTCTTGTAGGCAAGAAGCTCTTCTACTTAAATTCCATAAGTAAAGTTGTTCTGTTTAGCCTCTCTGTATATCTATGGTGTGTAAGAGGAAACAAAACAAAACACCCAGGACAAAAGATGGAGCGAGATGGAGTAAAGATTAGAAAAGCAAAGATTGAGATTGCAGAATAGGGAATGAAGTGGTGTTTTTTAAGACACCAAAGTAGAATTTCTTCCAGGTTGTTTTTAATGCATTACTTTGCAAAGGAAACTGACAAGTCATTTCATTTTTCTCAAATTAGCATTATTTTTGTAGTGGTGATCAGGGTTACAGACCTATTATAATAAGTTGCTGACTGAAACCAACCTACCAACCCCATAGTAATTATTTATCTTGTTATTCATCTCAAGAGTAGAGTCTATCCCAGTTGCTTGTCTTCTTCCCTAATCCTTTCAAGTCTACCGTCTTTTCCATGTTTTAGGTCTCCTGAAGTATCAGGCATAGTAGCTTTATGTAGTTGAAGCAGCCTTAACTGGAGCCCTCCTCCTGCTACTTGGTCTCCTAGGTTGAATTCAGTAGGTGGGGTAGATGTGAGGGATTTTGAGGTCTTCTGATGGTGCACTTGCATTGTTTTTATTCCTTTGTTGTTATAAGAGACTATGGTACTAAGGCTTTCTGAAACTAGATATGATTTATTTCTTGGGATAAATTATGTCTTGTTTATTCTTTCAGCAATAATTAGAAGCTATATTTTATGTTATCCTGCTTAAAGTTTTATAATTGTCTTTCAGTAAACTGTAAGGAAGGCAATGCTTTTGACTTCTTTTTGTATAGTTGTACCACCCATATGTATATCTCAAAATATTTCAAATGACAAACATATTCTAATTTTGCCATAATTGAATACATGCTTATGATTTCATGCAAATTGTACATCCTTAAAATAATTTATGACAATGAAAAGATGTTTCCAGAAAAGTTGCAATGGGTAGTAAAATGTGAATCATATAATGTCTTGAAATTGGTGGCACAAATTTAATACATTACCAAGAATATAATTTAGAAATCAGTCAAAGGGTTCTGGGAATTTTATTTCTAACAGTAATGATAGAGATCATTCTTGTTAGTAAAACAGATCAGGGAAATATTAAAACCTCTGACTTTTT
The DNA here is from genome assembly GCF_000696425.1 of Galeopterus variegatus. NCBI lineage: Eukaryota > Metazoa > Chordata > Mammalia > Dermoptera > Cynocephalidae > Galeopterus > Galeopterus variegatus. The sequence goes on from NW_007733817.1 coordinate 56,107, forward strand.
AAAATTCGGTATTTGACCTGTAAGTACAGAAGCCACTTGAGTAATTTTTCAGTTATGTCAGAGCAGAAGATATAATATTCATAAATGTGATACATAGTGGAAAACAATGTTGCTGTAATGATAACCTTAGCAATAAAAAGTCAGTGCTTTTTTTCATCATCTTTTTTGTTTCCATATTTGCTTGAAACTTACGTAAAACTTATTGGTCAAATATGACAGTCTATTCCAGAATAAGCAGGTCATCGGAATAAAATTAAGAGATGTTTTCAGGGAAACATAGGAATTATCTAGAATAATAGTTGAAATTACATAAATGTGTATTAACTATATCAGGGTATTTTTAAAAGTTTGCGGGAAAATAGAATTAAAAGATAATATAAATCTTTTTATGAACCCTTTGAAGTACTGTCATGCACATAGGTTCAAATATGCAGATACCATTAAAAATATAATGTCTTGGATATACATTCAGGAAAACATATGGAATAATAAATTCTTAGAGGCTATTAAGAACTTAGTGTTTATTTCAAGGTTTTCTTGCTCATCAGAAAAATAGGTATTGAGCATCTTTGTGTAAGGGGCTCCACCTTAAATACTCAGCATTTAAAGACACTATCACGGGGCCGGCCCGGTGGCGCACTGCTACAGTGCGCCACTTGGGAGTGCGGCGGCGCTCCCGCCGAGGGTTCGGATCCCACATACAGACCGGTTCCCGCTCACTGGCTGAGCGCGGTGCGGGCACAACACCAAGGGTTGCGATCCCGTTACCGGTCAGTAAAAAAGACAAAAAGGAAAAAAAAAAAAATAAAGACACTATAAGTTAAGTAAAGAATCAATTAGAGGGCCGGCCCGGTGGCGCACTGCTACAGTGCGCCACTTGGGAGTGCGGCGGCGCTCCCGCCGAGGGTTCGGATCCCACATACAGACCGGTTCCCGCTCACTGGCTGAGCGCGGTGCGGGCACAACACCAAGGGTTGCGATCCCGTTACCGGTCAGTAAAAAAGACAAAAAGGAAAAAAAAAAAAATAAAGACACTATAAGTTAAGTAAAGAATCAATTAGAGGGCCGGCCCGGTGGCGCACTGCTACAGTGCGCCACTTGGGAGTGCGGCGGCGCTCCCGCCGAGGGTTCGGATCCCACATACAGACCGGTTCCCGCTCACTGGCTGAGCGAGGCACGGGAGCAACACCGAGGGTTGCAATCCCGTTGCCGGTCCCCGGTCCGGTACTTGGGCAATACTGAGGGTTGCGATCCGTTGCCGGACATGAAAAAAGACAAAAAGGAAAAAAAAAAAAATAAAGACACTATAAGTTAAGTAAAGAATCAATTAGAGGGCCGGCCCGGTGGCACACTGGAGAGTGCACCGCTTGGGAGCGCAGCGGCGCTCCCCTCTTCGGATCCCACGTGGAGACTGGTTCCCGCTCACTGGCTGAGCGCGGTGCGGGCACAACACCAAGGGTTGCGATCCCGTTACCGGTCAGTAAAAAAGACAAAAAGGAAAAAAAAAAAAAGAGAATCAATTAGAATACTATGTGTACTGGGAGAGCACTAGTGTACCTGGCTCTGTTCTCTTTCACCATAGCAGTTCTTGCCAGGTCACCAATGACCTCCACATTGCCAAATCCAGTGGTCAGTTATGAGTTCTCATCTTTTGTTCTCATCTTTTTTGATTTTTCATCATTTGAACAGTTGGTTACTCCCACCTTAAGAAACTTTCTTAAGTGACACGTCTAGTTTTTGGTTTACTTATTCTTTCAGCGAATATTTATTGAGCACCTTTTTTGCCAGGGAGTATTCTTAACACTTAGAGATAAAGCAGTAAACCAAACAGATGAAGTTCTATACTCTCATAGAGCTATATCTTCTTGGGGGAGGGGAGATACAGAATAAACAAGGTAAATTGTGTGTGTGTGTACACATACATACATATGAGGGTACTTCAGAAAGTTTGTGGAAAAATGGAATTGAAAGACAATACAAACCTTTTCATGAACTTTTTGAAGTACTCTCATATATATGTATGTGCATACGTGTAGTTTGTAAGGGCTAAGGAAAAAAAAAAAAGAAAGTAAGATAGGGACTATTGGGAAGAGTTTAAATAGGTGTTTAGATGGGGTGGCAGGAAAGTCTCACTGTAAAGATAACACTTGAGTAGAGACTTGGAGGTGAGGGAATATGCAGTGTGAATATCTGAGGAAAGGATATGTTTGACAGAGGGACTATCAAGTGCAAAAGCCCTGAATTGGAATGCCTAGTGTATTTGAGGAACAGTAAGAAAGTTAGTGTGGCTGGAGTGGAGTGAACTTTGGGAAAACTAGTAAGAAATGAGGTTTGATTGAGGTAATGGTGGTGGTGACGGATTGTGTAGGACAGTGTAGGCTATTGAGAGGATTTTGGCCTTCCCATTTGAGATTGGAAGTTATTGGAACAATGTAATCAAATTAGTGACACGATTTTACTTATGGTTTAACAAAGTCACCCTGGCTCCTCTATTGAGAACATACTGTAGGGAGAAGTGCAGAATGGAAGCTAGGAGACCACTTAGGAGACTGTTGCAATAATTCATTCAAGAGATATTGGTGGCTTGCACTAAGGTGGTAACAGTTAAAGTAGTGAGAAAAGTCAAATTCTGGACATATTTTGAAGAGAGAGGGAGCATGATTTACTAATGGGTTAGATGTAAATTGTGAGGGATAAGAAAGATCAATGATGATCACAGAATTTTTGGTCAGAACAACTAGAAGAATGGAGTTGCCCGTTATTGAATTGGGAAACACTATGGGAAGAGCAAGTTGTCTATTTTGGGAGGAAGGGAAGATCAGAAGCTCTGTTTAGAAGGGTTCCATATGAGAAACCTAAAAGACAAACAAGTGGGGTTGTAGTTGAACATATATGTCTATAATTCAGGGAAGCAATCTGGGCTGGTATAAATTTGGATATTATTAGCATATAGATAGTATTTAAAGCCATGAACCTGGATGAGATATCCAGGGAGCAAATATAGAGAAAGGATCTAAAAAATGGCTTCCTGTGGCCCTCCAATATTTAAATATTTGGAAGATAAAGAACTGAGAAAAACGTGACCAGAGAAACAGGAGGAAAACCAAGAGAGTGTGGGTTCATGGAAGTCAAGTAAAGAGAGTATTTTGGGGAGAAAGGATGATCAGTTGTATCAAGTAAAATAAAGACTGCTTCACCTTAATGGAGGTGTTAGCTGTTTTGCAATGATTACATTGTAATCACAAGACTCCCCAGGAGACTGTTTATGCCCAGGTGATCAGGGGAAAGGGGGGAGCAGGAAGAAAACAAAATGAGTAATGTCATTATTAGTACACAAAACTAGCCTCCTTCAAGATTTGTTCCAGCAGCTTCTACTTTACTTGGTTATTAAAAATGACACATGGCTAGCAGCTCTAGATTCTTGCTATTTGGAAGTGTGATTGTCAGACTATCAGTATTAGCATGACCTGAAATTGCAAATTCTCAGGTCTCACCCCAGCCCTACCAAATCAGAAACTCTAGGTGTGGAGCCCAGCAATTGGTTTTAATCACTTCCAGGTGATACTGACATAGTCTAAAGTTTGAGAACCAGTGCTCTAGATTTTCAACCCGGCTACATGTTAGAATCACTTGGAGAGTTAAAAACAAACAAACAAACAAAAAATAAAACTACCAATAGTCAAGCCTCACCCCTGGGAATTCTGATTTAATTTATTTAATCTGGGGTCCAGGTATAGTTTCTTTCTTGTTGTTTGCTTCTGTTTTTAATTTTTAAGTTTCCCAGATGGTTCTACTATGCAGCTACGGTTGAAAAACTACTGCTCTAGATATAGTAGTAATCCTGTTCAACTGGTGGTGGGCTAGAAGTCAAACTGGAAAAATCTCAGAGCCTAGCCAAATTTATTCACTTACTATTATGCATTATATAACAATGTGCATAAGGATTTTTCCCTATTGAGGATCATTTCATTCAAAAAATTTCTTTCAACACTTCTTTGGAAATTCAGTTAACAAATATTGATTAATACATGCTGTGTGTCAGTCATTGTTGTAAGTGCTTAAGGTATAATATGAACAAAAAATGGCAAAGTCTCTGTCCAATTGGAATATACATTCTAGTGGGGGACAATAAGATAAAATATGAGTAATAGTAAGTTTAGATATCTGATAACTACTATAAATAAATTAGGGTAATAGAATATGTTGGGATAAGTAGGGGCAGATAGGGAAGGCTTCTCTGAGCAAGTTACATTCGATGTAAAGCATGAATGATATGAATGATGCAAAGATTTGAGAGATCATTCTAGTCAAAGAATTTGAGAGCATAATACATTTGGCCTCTTTAAGGGACAGAAAGGCCAGTGCAGCTGGAGCATAGTGGACAGGAGAGAAAATGGTAGAAGTTAAGGTTTGAGAAGTAGGTAAGGGCGTATCTTACAGAACCTTATAAGTGCCATCTTAGATAGTTTGGATTTTATTCTAATTCAGTAGGAACCTATTGGAGGATTTTAACCAGATGAATGATGAGTTCAGATTTACATTGTTTTAAAAGATAACTGGCTATTTTGAGGAGTCTCTAAAGGGGAGCAATAGAGGAGGAAATGTGGGTAGTCAGAAGGTTCCTGAAATAGTTCTAATGCAAGATGGATGCCATCCCAGATTATGGTTGTAGCAGAGAAGATGAAGGTCATGATAGACAAGCTGGTGGAATGCATGTGATAAGTGAGGAAAAGAGGAGTGGTGAGGATGAAATTTAGGTTTTTGGTCTGAGAAACTGAATGTATGGTAATACATTTATTAAGGTGAGGAAGAACAGATTGGTGGGAGGATTAGTAAGGAGGAAATAAAATTCTCTTTTGGATTTATTAAATTTGAGGTACCCATGATACATTCATTGTCCTGGGATAGAGATATAGATTTGGGGGTTATCACTATAGATATACACTTAGAACCATGGGATTAGATGAAATCACCTGGCAGAGGAAGGAAAGACAGCCAAGACAAAGCTCTTGGACACTTTAACATTCAGAGGTTGGGCATGGGAAGTAGGGCCTAGCAAAAGCATCAGAGAAGGAAGCAGGGCTGATAGATTAGAGTCTGGAAAGCCTAGCAAGGAAAGTGATTCAAAAAGGAAAGAGTGATCAGTTGTGTCAAATAGTTTACCATTAGATTTGGCAAGGTCAAACATGATCTTGTGAAGGAGAAGTGAAGGAGAAGAGAAAAGCCTACTTAGAATATGTTGGGATAATAAAGGGAGTTAAAAAAGATGAGAGCCCTTTTCAGGAGATTTACTGTTAATGGGGAGCAGAAAAATGGAGTGATAGGTGAGGGGTCAAGGGAGTTTTTTTTTTTTTTTTTTTTTTTTTTTTTTTTTTTTTTTTTTTTT
>NW_007733817.1:62492-88936 GCF_000696425.1 Galeopterus variegatus
CTGAGGGTTGCGATCCGTTGCCGGACATGAAAAAAGACAAAAAGGAAAAAAAAAAAATAAAGACACTATAAGTTAAGTAAAGAATCAATTAGAGGGCCGGCCCGGTGGCACACTGGAGAGTGCACCGCTTGGGAGCGCAGCGGCGCTCCCCTCTTCGGATCCCACGTGGAGACTGGTTCCCGCTCACTGGCTGAGCGCGGTGCGGGCACAACACCAAGGGTTGCGATCCCGTTACCGGTCAGTAAAAAAGACAAAAAGGAAAAAAAAAAAAAGAGAATCAATTAGAATACTATGTGTACTGGGAGAGCACTAGTGTACCTGGCTCTGTTCTCTTTCACCATAGCAGTTCTTGCCAGGTCACCAATGACCTCCACATTGCCAAATCCAGTGGTCAGTTATGAGTTCTCATCTTTTATTTTTATTTTTTTTATTTATTTTTTATTTTTTTGTCTTTTATCTTTTTCCGTGTCTGGCAACGGATAGCAACCCTCAGTATTGCCCAAGTACCGGACCGGGGACCGGCAACGGGATTGCAACCCTCGGTGTTGCTCCCGTGCCTCGCTCAGCCAGTGAGCGGGAACCGGTCTGTATGTGGGATCTGAACCCTCGGGCGGGAGCGCCGCCGTGCTTCCCAAGCGGCGCACTTATCCAGTGCGCCACCGGGCCGGACCGAGTTCTCATCTTTTTTGATTTTTCATCATTTGAACAGTTGGTTACTCCCACCTTAAGAAACTTTCTTAAGTGACACGTCTAGTTTTTGGTTTACTTATTCTTTCAGCGAATATTTATTGAGCACCTTTTTTGCCAGGGAGTATTCTTAACACTTAGAGATAAAGCAGTAAACCAAACAGATGAAGTTCTATACTCTCATAGAGCTATATCTTCTTGGGGGAGGGGAGATACAGAATAAACAAGGTAAATTGTGTGTGTGTGTACACATACATACATATGAGGGTACTTCAGAAAGTTTGTGGAAAAATGGAATTGAAAGACAATACAAACCTTTTCATGAACTTTTTGAAGTACTCTCATATATATGTATGTGCATACGTGTAGTTTGTAAGGGCTAAGGAAAAAAAAAAAAAGAAAGTAAGATAGGGACTATTGGGAAGAGTTTAAATAGGTGTTTAGATGGGGTGGCAGGAAAGTCTCACTGTAAAGATAACACTTGAGTAGAGACTTGGAGGTGAGGGAATATGCAGTGTGAATATCTGAGGAAAGGATATGTTTGACAGAGGGACTATCAAGTGCAAAAGCCCTGAATTGGAATGCCTAGTGTATTTGAGGAACAGTAAGAAAGTTAGTGTGGCTGGAGTGGAGTGAACTTTGGGAAAACTAGTAAGAAATGAGGTTTGATTGAGGTAATGGTGGTGGTGACGGATTGTGTAGGACAGTGTAGGCTATTGAGAGGATTTTGGCCTTCCCATTTGAGATTGGAAGTTATTGGAACAATGTAATCAAATTAGTGACACGATTTTACTTATGGTTTAACAAAGTCACCCTGGCTCCTCTATTGAGAACATACTGTAGGGAGAAGTGCAGAATGGAAGCTAGGAGACCACTTAGGAGACTGTTGCAATAATTCATTCAAGAGATATTGGTGGCTTGCACTAAGGTGGTAACAGTTAAAGTAGTGAGAAAAGTCAAATTCTGGACATATTTTGAAGAGAGAGGGAGCATGATTTACTAATGGGTTAGATGTAAATTGTGAGGGATAAGAAAGATCAATGATGATCACAGAATTTTTGGTCAGAACAACTAGAAGAATGGAGTTGCCCGTTATTGAATTGGGAAACACTATGGGAAGAGCAAGTTGTCTATTTTGGGAGGAAGGGAAGATCAGAAGCTCTGTTTAGAAGGGTTCCATATGAGAAACCTAAAAGACAAACAAGTGGGGTTGTAGTTGAACATATATGTCTATAATTCAGGGAAGCAATCTGGGCTGGTATAAATTTGGATATTATTAGCATATAGATAGTATTTAAAGCCATGAACCTGGATGAGATATCCAGGGAGCAAATATAGAGAAAGGATCTAAAAAATGGCTTCCTGTGGCCCTCCAATATTTAAATATTTGGAAGATAAAGAACTGAGAAAAACGTGACCAGAGAAACAGGAGGAAAACCAAGAGAGTGTGGGTTCATGGAAGTCAAGTAAAGAGAGTATTTTGGGGAGAAAGGATGATCAGTTGTATCAAGTAAAATAAAGACTGCTTCACCTTAATGGAGGTGTTAGCTGTTTTGCAATGATTACATTGTAATCACAAGACTCCCCAGGAGACTGTTTATGCCCAGGTGATCAGGGGAAAGGGGGGAGCAGGAAGAAAACAAAATGAGTAATGTCATTATTAGTACACAAAACTAGCCTCCTTCAAGATTTGTTCCAGCAGCTTCTACTTTACTTGGTTATTAAAAATGACACATGGCTAGCAGCTCTAGATTCTTGCTATTTGGAAGTGTGATTGTCAGACTATCAGTATTAGCATGACCTGAAATTGCAAATTCTCAGGTCTCACCCCAGCCCTACCAAATCAGAAACTCTAGGTGTGGAGCCCAGCAATTGGTTTTAATCACTTCCAGGTGATACTGACATAGTCTAAAGTTTGAGAACCAGTGCTCTAGATTTTCAACCCGGCTACATGTTAGAATCACTTGGAGAGTTAAAAACAAACAAACAAACAAAAAATAAAACTACCAATAGTCAAGCCTCACCCCTGGGAATTCTGATTTAATTTATTTAATCTGGGGTCCAGGTATAGTTTCTTTCTTGTTGTTTGCTTCTGTTTTTAATTTTTAAGTTTCCCAGATGGTTCTACTATGCAGCTACGGTTGAAAAACTACTGCTCTAGATATAGTAGTAATCCTGTTCAACTGGTGGTGGGCTAGAAGTCAAACTGGAAAAATCTCAGAGCCTAGCCAAATTTATTCACTTACTATTATGCATTATATAACAATGTGCATAAGGATTTTTCCCTATTGAGGATCATTTCATTCAAAAAATTTCTTTCAACACTTCTTTGGAAATTCAGTTAACAAATATTGATTAATACATGCTGTGTGTCAGTCATTGTTGTAAGTGCTTAAGGTATAATATGAACAAAAAATGGCAAAGTCTCTGTCCAATTGGAATATACATTCTAGTGGGGGACAATAAGATAAAATATGAGTAATAGTAAGTTTAGATATCTGATAACTACTATAAATAAATTAGGGTAATAGAATATGTTGGGATAAGTAGGGGCAGATAGGGAAGGCTTCTCTGAGCAAGTTACATTCGATGTAAAGCATGAATGATATGAATGATGCAAAGATTTGAGAGATCATTCTAGTCAAAGAATTTGAGAGCATAATACATTTGGCCTCTTTAAGGGACAGAAAGGCCAGTGCAGCTGGAGCATAGTGGACAGGAGAGAAAATGGTAGAAGTTAAGGTTTGAGAAGTAGGTAAGGGCGTATCTTACAGAACCTTATAAGTGCCATCTTAGATAGTTTGGATTTTATTCTAATTCAGTAGGAACCTATTGGAGGATTTTAACCAGATGAATGATGAGTTCAGATTTACATTGTTTTAAAAGATAACTGGCTATTTTGAGGAGTCTCTAAAGGGGAGCAATAGAGGAGGAAATGTGGGTAGTCAGAAGGTTCCTGAAATAGTTCTAATGCAAGATGGATGCCATCCCAGATTATGGTTGTAGCAGAGAAGATGAAGGTCATGATAGACAAGCTGGTGGAATGCATGTGATAAGTGAGGAAAAGAGGAGTGGTGAGGATGAAATTTAGGTTTTTGGTCTGAGAAACTGAATGTATGGTAATACATTTATTAAGGTGAGGAAGAACAGATTGGTGGGAGGATTAGTAAGGAGGAAATAAAATTCTCTTTTGGATTTATTAAATTTGAGGTACCCATGATACATTCATTGTCCTGGGATAGAGATATAGATTTGGGGGTTATCACTATAGATATACACTTAGAACCATGGGATTAGATGAAATCACCTGGCAGAGGAAGGAAAGACAGCCAAGACAAAGCTCTTGGACACTTTAACATTCAGAGGTTGGGCATGGGAAGTAGGGCCTAGCAAAAGCATCAGAGAAGGAAGCAGGGCTGATAGATTAGAGTCTGGAAAGCCTAGCAAGGAAAGTGATTCAAAAAGGAAAGAGTGATCAGTTGTGTCAAATAGTTTACCATTAGATTTGGCAAGGTCAAACATGATCTTGTGAAGGAGAAGTGAAGGAGAAGAGAAAAGCCTACTTAGAATATGTTGGGATAATAAAGGGAGTTAAAAAAGATGAGAGCCCTTTTCAGGAGATTTACTGTTAATGGGGAGCAGAAAAATGGAGTGATAGGTGAGGGGTCAAGGGAGTTTTTTTTTTTTTTTTTTTTTTTTAGGAGGTATATTTGAATGCTGATAGAAATGACTCAGTAGTAAGGAAGCAATAATTCCAGAAAGCATAGTTCTAGGAGTGAAGTACTTGAAAGAGAGGGGAATATGATCCGTAACAAAAGTGACGAGTTCAAGCAATAGAAACATTTTTTCCATTGCACAAGAGAGAAGTCACAGTCGGCCAGCACAGTTACAGTTAGTGAATTTGGTGGGGATGAAGTCTCCTTTAATTCCATCTATATTATTCATTAAGTGCAAGGTAGGATTATCAGCTGCACAGCAGAGGTTGAGGATGGGGGGACTATGGTCATGAGGGAGTTTGGAGGTTGAGAGAAGGAATACAAATTTATCAGCTAATTGTTTAATAGGATTAATAGTATAAACATTTTACACTAACAGTGTAAAATGCTCATTTGAGGTAAATTTAGACACTGATTAACACAATTATATATAAGGGAAATATACAAAGGTGAATACAGCTCCCTTTATGTTTGTTAATGTGTTTCTCGTTTATAGCTACGGTAAATTTAGAGATTAAATACTTGACATAACTTAATGTGTAACTGTGGGATTTGATGATATTGCTTATATCAAATTAAATTCCATAACTCAGCAATATTATTTATAGCTACGGTAAATTTAGAGATTAAATACTTGACATAACTTAATATGTAACTGTGGGATTTGATGATATTGCTTATATCAAATTAAATTCCATAACTCAGCAATATTAATTGGAAAAAGAACTTTTAAAAAAAGAATCTGTTCTTCCCATATGTTTCAAATGATGGTGTCACACTATGGATGGGTATTCATCTCATGAAGTGTTTTAGAATAGGAATACACCTTTAAGTGGTTATTTCTATCATCTGTCTCCCAAATTAATCTGTAAGTGTTATTGAGTTCCTCTATATGTTCAGTAATATACTAGGCATTTTGTGAGTAAGAGTTAACTATAAGATATTAAGTTGACCTTAAGGATACCTGAGAAACACTCAGGCTTTCATTCTCATTAAGAAAACTGAAACTATCAGAAGATAACTTCTGTATTCCACCCACCCATTGGCAATACATCAAGCTCCTATTTTATATTAATCCCTCCATTTGTGCACTAGGTCCTACACTTTTTTGCCTGCTGCAGAAATTCTTGCCTTTACCTACTTCAATATTTTGCTCTGTACTGGATGATTCTTGCCTTCACCATATATCAATATTTTTGCTCTGTACTAGATAATTTCTTTTCAACAAATGATGTTAAAAAAACCCTGAATATCGGAAAAAATTAACCTCAACCTATATCTCACCATATAAAAAATTTAACTAAAATTGGGTCACATATTTTAAATGTGAGAGCTAAAACTATAAAATTTCTAGGAAAAAGTACAGGAAATAGGACACAAAAATAATGAATTGTAAACAGTAAAATTATAAATTAGACCTCATTAAAATAACTTTTCAGATTTCCAGGTAACTGAAGACAGTGGGTGGTATGCAGTAAATTACCCCCCCAAATCTCTTTCCCAAGAAAACAGAATCACTTTATGGTTATGAACTTTCTATGCAAACCAGAGTCTCAGTATCACTTAAACAGAGAATACCAAAACTGCAAAATAACTATCAAAATGAAATAAACAAGTAAATAGACTATAGATTGTGAGTGCCTAGTTTCTCACTCTTGGAGGAAGAAGTTATAAATAAAGAAAGGAACAAATTTTAAATGAACCCTATAGTTTTGGATTAGAATCAGAGGTGTTGATATGAACTCATAGTTATTTAATATTCATATGGTTATGTGATGGATGAATAGACACATTTTGTATCCTTGAGAATGTAGATATGAGTTATTGCACATGTATATATTTCTTAGTTCTGTCTGATAAGACAGCCTAGAAGCACTAACACTCCGGTAACAGTGACCACATCTAGTGCCCAGATATTGTTCTCTAAACACCATTCTGCAATAAAAGGAACTAGGGCTTCTTTGCAAAGTAGTTGATTATAGGGCTGGGATAGTAAAAATACTGAAATATTTTGTGGTTCAAGAAAGTAAGTTAGTGTTCAAAAAGAGATGGTGGCTTGTTGAAAGAATACAGAAACCAATCTCAAGGATCTCCTAAAGGTCAAAGATAAAACAATTTGAGCTACAAAATAGATGGTGGAATTGAATTTTAACCCATAGAATAAAACAAGGGTCAACAGACAGCAGACTGTGGGCCAGATCTGGGCTGCTACCTATTTTTGTAAATAAGGTTTTATGGGAAAACAGGCATGACTCTTTGTTTACATTAGTATTTTGCAATCTCTTTTTTATTATTGCCCCCCCCCACAGGAGCCCTTTTAGAATTTTTTTCCTGAGCACTTTTACCCACTATAAAATTTTAATACCACAGAGACACTGTATATTAATTCATGTATTGCATGTATGACAGTTCTTCAAAAAAGTTCATGGAAAAATAGAATTGAAAGATAATATGAATCTTTCCATGAACTTTTTGAAGTACCCTGTGGTCTCTCCATGTATAGGAGACCAATTTTCACCCCTTTGGAGATGATATTGCTCCCAGAGGGAATGCATGGCTTACATATTGTCTATGGCTGATTTGGTGTTACAACAGGTCAGTCAAGTAGTTGTGACAGAAACTGTATTGCCCACAAAACAAAAAATATTTACTATCTGGGCCTTTACAGAAAAAGTTTGTTGACCTTTGAAATAAAATATCCATGAGTTCAAGCAGATATGAACAAATATGTATTAAATAAATAGGGGAGAAAAGATAGTTCATGATAGTAGAATTCCAATTAATAAATGTAGAAGAAAAAAGGGAAATAAGAGGATCACATTAGGCAAATACTGTAGTAGTATATGTTTTGGAAAAGGTCCATCAGTAGATGCTAAAATGATTGGGTAAAAGTTTGAGAAGAAACAGGACTTACATAGAATCAAAGTATCTCCCCTAAGATACTTACTGACTGCAAAGAGAAACCTTACAGTGGCAGGCACCAATTTGACCAAGGGATCAAGATGGTGTGAGGAAAAGTACAGGGTATATGGAGCTCAAGAAGGGGATCAAATAAGGCTGTACTTGATGTCCTTAACTCCACTCCTATGCTGCACATGTGTGGAACTGCCTAAAAACAGCATATCAAAGGCTTTGAGAACTGCACTATAATAATCCAAGTTTCAGATTTTTCCCTGTGGTATGTACATGTGGTAGTACTGCAAAGGCTTTAAAAACTGAACTAACATTTGAATTGCAGAAAGAAGCTTGGACAAGTGCCCTGAATTAATTGGATTGCTTGCCTGCTGAAACAAACAAAAATATCAGCATTCTCTAGGTTTTAACAGGACCCAGAGTTTAAAACATAATACTCAAAATGTCTAGGCTATAACCCAAAATTAGCATACAAAGAATTAGGAAAATCTCAACAATTTATAAAAGAAAAGATAACGGTAGTGAGCCCTAAGATTTCCTAGATGTTTGATTTATCAAATAATTTAAAGCAATTGTTATAACTGTATGCCATGAAGTAAAGGGAAACACTCTTGAAACAAATAGAATGTTTGAAGGTTTGAGCAAAGAAATCGAAGTTGTAGAAAAATGGAATAGTTAGAACTGAGAAATACAGAACTAGAAGTACAAAATCCTCTAGTGGACTTATCTGAGTCTACATGATAGCCAGATTGGCTTCAAAGATATCCATACTCTAATCTCTGAAATCTGTGAATTTGTTATGTTAAAACAAGACAAAAGTGACTTTGCAGATATAATTAAGATGTAGACCTTAAGATAGCAAAAGTAACTTGAATTATCCAGATGGGCCCAGTCTAATCATGTGAACCCTTAAAAGCAGAGAACTTTTTCCAGCTGGGCTGAGAAGACATACAGCAGAAGTCAGAAAGATTCAAAGCATGAGAAGGATTTAACATGCCATTGCTGATTTGAAGATGGAGGTGGCAGTGTAATGAGGAATGCAGGTGGCCCTAAAGAGGTGAGAGGCTCCCAGCTGATATCCAGTGGGGGACCATGACCTCAGTCCTTTAACCACAAGGAACTAAATTTGGCTTAAATTTTGAATGAAGTTGGAATTCAGTTCATCCCCAGAGATTTCAGAAAGGGATGCAGCTGTGTTGACACCTTGATTTTTGGCCTTGTGAGATTGTAAGCAGAGACCCAGTTGAGCCACTGTAACCAGATTTTTACTCTGCAGAAATGTGAGATAATTTTATTTTGTTTTAAGATGCTAAATTTGTGGTAATTTGTCACATTAGCATAGAAAACTAATAAAGTCTGGGGTAGGTTTTTACCCTCTTTAAAAACTAATAAGTTAGGGCCGGCCCGGTGGCGCACTGCTACAGTGCGCCGCTTGGGAGCGCAGCGGCGCTCCCGCCGAGGGTTCGGATCCCACATACAGACCTGTTCCCACTCACTGGCTGAGCGAGGAGCGGGCGCAACACCGAGGGTTGCGATCCCGTTGCCGGTCCCGGTCCGGTACGGGCGCAACACTGAGGGTTGCTTGTGATCCGTTGCCGGACACGAAAAAAGACAAAAAAAAAAAAAACTAATAAGTTAGACTTTTATTGTTTCTTGGATGCTGGCAAAGGCATGACATTCATGGGTCAGAGACAAAGGACTTTATAACTTATGGCATAGCAAACAGCATGAGCCCATAACTGCAGAATGCACATTCTCTTTAAGTGCCATTGTAGTATTTACCAGTATAGTCTATATACTATAAAATAAACCTCAATGAATTTAAAAGAACTGAAATCAGGTAGAGTATGTTTTCTGACCATAATGAAATCAAAATAAAAAGCAATAACACAAAGAAAACAGAAATAACTGCAGAATGCACATTCTCTTTAAGTGCCATTGTAGTATTTACCAGTATAGTCTATATACTATAAAACAAACCTCAATGAATTTAAAAGAACTGAAATCAGATAGAGTATGTTTTCTGACCATAATGAAATCAAAATAAAAAGCAATAACACAAAGAAAACAGAAGGGAAATTAGAAAATATCTTAAACTGGGAGAAAATGAAAATAAAACATATGAAAATTTGTGAAATTCAGCTAAAGTAGTGTTTCGGGGCAACTTATAGCATTAAATGTATATATTTGAAAAGAAGAAATGTTTTAGGTCTAATCTAAGATTCCAGCTTAAGAAACTAGAAAGAGAACAGCAAATTAAGCCCAAAGGAAACAAAAAGGAGGAAATGAAAAAGAACAGAAATTAATGCAAACAGCAAAACAGTAGAGAAAAAATCAACCCAAAAGGTGGTTCTTTGAAAAAATTGATAAAATTGATAAATTTATAGATAGATCAAGAATAAAAAGAGGACAGAAATTACCAGTATTCATCATATCACTGTTTATTCAAAGGCACTAAAAGGATAATAAGGGAATACTAAAAACAACTCTCTCTGTACATATACATTTGACAACGTAGATAAAATGGACTATTCCCTTGAAAGATATAAACTGTCAAACTCACCAAGAAGAAATAGATAACATAAAGAGTCCTGTATCTATTAAAATAATTGGATCTGTAGTTCCAGGTCCAGATTATTTTACTGGTGATTCTGCCAAATATTTAAAGAGGAAATAATACCAATATAACACAAACTGTTACTGAAAATAGAAGAGGAGGGACTACTTCCCAACTCTTTTTATGAGGCCATCATTACTTTAACACAAAATCCAGACAAAGACATTAGAAGAAAAGGGAAACTACAGATCACTGTCCCTCATTAACACAGATGTAAAGGGGCCAGCCTGTGGCTCACTTGGGAGAGTGTGGTGCTGATAACACCAAGGCCATGGGTTTGGATCCCTATATAGGGATGGCTGGTTAGCTCACTTGGGAAAGTGTGGTGCTGACAACACCAAGTCAAGGGTTAAGATCCCCTTACCGGTCATCTTTATAGAAAAACAAACAAACAAACAAAAAATGGATGTAAAAATTCTCAACAGAATAAGCTAGTAAGCAAATAAAATCCATCAATAGGATAATATATCATGACCAAGTAGGGATCACTCTGGGATTATAAGTCTTGTTCAACATTTGAAAATTAACCAATGTAATTTGATGTACATATTAATAGACAGAAGAATAACCATATGATCATCTCAGTAGATGCAGGAAAAGCTTTTGACAAAATTCAACATCTATTCATGCTTTTTAAATGCTTAGCAAGTTAGGAATAGAAGGCCGCTCCCTTAACCTAACTTATAAAAGCATCTTTTAAAAACCTACAGCTAAGTTCATCCTTAATAGTGAGAGACTGAATGTTTTCCTTGTAAGATCAGGAAAAAGACAAGGATATCCTCTCTTAACCATTCCTAATTAAACATCCTACTAGAAGTTCAAGCCAGTGCAATAAGGCAAGAAATAGAAATAAAAGGCTCATAAGAGGAGAGGAAGAAATAAATTGTGTTTGTTCCTAGATAACATTGTTGCCTACATAGAAAATTCCAAATAATCTACCAAAAAAAAAAAAGCCACCCAAAACCACACACAGAGGAAACACAAGTCTTAAAACTAAGCGGATCTATAGCAAGGTCATAGGAGATACAAAGTCAACATACATAAATTAGTTGTATTTCTAAATACTAGAAGTGAACAATTGGAAGCTGAAATTTTAAAATAATACCATTTGCAATAACTCAAAGAATATCTTGTATAAACTTTACAAAGTCTATGCAGGGTCTGTATACTAAAAACTATAAAATGAAGCTGAAAAAAACAAGACCTAAAAAATGAATGGATATAATGTGTTCATGGATTGGAAGTCTCAATATAGTTAAGATGCCAATTCTCCTCAAAGTCATTTATAGCTTTAATGCAATCCCAACAGGATATTTAGGATATACAGGCTGATTCTGAACTTTATAGGAAAGATGAAGTAATTGGAATAGCCAAAGCAATTTTGAAAAAGAACAAAGTTGGAGGACTCATTATACCTAATTTTAAGGCTTATTATAAAGCTATGGTGATCAAGGCAGTATGATACTGGTGAAAGGACAGATGCATAGCCTAGTGGGTAAAAATGTAGGGTATAATTTGTGACAAATTAACACAGATACAGTCAGTTGATTTTTGACAACGGTGCATGGACAATTCAATGGAGAAAAGAGTCTTCAATAAGTGGTGCTGACACAATTGGACATTCATAAGAAAAAAAAAGAACCTCAACCTACATGACAGCTTATACAAAAAAAAAAAAAAAAAAAACTTAAAATAGATCATAGATTTAAGCGTAAAACATAAAACTATACAACTTTTAGAAGGAAATATGAGAAAATCTTTATTACCTTTGGTTAAGCAAAAGCATGGTCCGTAAAACAAAAAATTTTTGAACTGGACTTCATAAAAATTAATGTTTGCTCTGTGAAAGAAACTGTTAAGAGAATGAAAAGAAAAGCTATACTTTCTTGTCTGGGAGAAAATATTTACAATTCACATATTGGACAAAGAGATTTGTACTGAGAATATGTGAAATACTTTCAAAACTAAAAAATTTAAAGACAACTCAATTAAAATTGCTAGAAGACTTGAACAGATAGATTATAAGGAACGTTACTTAATATCATTAGTCATCAGGAAAAGTCTAATTTAAAAGACTGACAATACCAAATATTACTTAGAACATAGAGCAACAGAAATTTTCATACGTTGCTAATGGGAGTACAACATGGAACAACTACTTTGGAAACTGGCAGTTTCTTATAAATCTAAACATGCACCTAACCTTATCCTTGTTCTTTACTGTGACTTTGAATATTTCTGATCTATCATTTGTAGATCTCACTCACACTTCAAGTATGAGGACCTTTGTGTTTTTCCTCCCCAATTTCCAAGATTGGAGAAATTTCCCTCATGTTACATATATTAAATATATGCCTTTTTTAAAGATGAAAAACAAGACTAAAATGAATAATTTACTGAGAAGACTATGAAGAGCAGAGCCAGAGTTTTGAACCTAGATCTGTCTGATTTGAAAGACTGTTTTCTTTGAGTAAACCTTTTACTCAAAAATATGTACAGAATGTAATGCCAGTAGTTTTTGAACTTTCTTTACTATTGAGATAATTATAATTTTCCACATCCTTGCTAAATACTTTTTATTTTCTGTCTTTTGTTGTCATAGAAGTGGTATATCATTGTGATTTTGATTTGTATTTCCCTGCTGATGACTGATGTTGAACATCTTTAATTATGCCTTTTCTTTATCTTCCTTGGGGAAATTCAGATTATTTGTTCATTTTAAAAATTGGGTTATTTGCAGTTTTATTGCTGATCTGTAAAAATTCTTTGTGTGTTCTGGATACAAGTTCCTTATCAGATATATGCTCTGCAAATATCTTCTCCCATTCTGGGGCTTGTTTTACCATGTTCTCAATGGTTGTCCTTTGAAGTGTAAAAGTTTTTAATTTTGATTAAGTCCATTTTATATATTTTTTCTTTTGTCACTTCTGTTTTTTATATTACATCTGAGAAACCATTGCTTTACTCAAGATAGTAAGATTTATGCCTGTGTTTTCTTCTGACAGTTTTATCATTTTAGCTCTTACATTAGGTCTTTGATCCATTTTGAGTTGACTTTTGAACATGGTTTGATATATCGGTCCAAATTCATTCTTTTACATGTGGATATTCAGGTGTCTGATCTATTGAAAAGACTGTTATTCCCCCATTGGTTTTGATACCATCCTTGCTGAAATCAATTGATCATAAATGTATGGGTTTATTTCTGGACTCTCAATTTTGTTCATTGATCTGTTTGTCCATATGCCAGGATCACACTTTCTAGATTACTGTAGTTTTGTAGTAAGTTAATGTGTTTTGAAATTGGAAAGTGTGAGTCTTCCAACTTTGTTCTTTTTTCAAGATTATTCTGGCTATTCTGGGTCTTTCTGAATTTTAGAATCAGCTTGTCAATTTCTTCAAGAAGGAAACCTACTATTTTGAAAGGGATTGTGCTGACTCAGATCAATTTAGGAGGTATTGTTGCCATTATAACAATACTACATTCTTCAAAGCCTAGAATAAGAGATGTCTTTCCATTTATTTAGAGCTTTTAAAATGTCTTTCAATGGGGTTTTGTAGTTTTCAGTGTACAAGTCTTATACTTTAAGTTTATTACTAAGTGTTTTATGATACTACTTTCTGATACTAGTGTAAGTGGGATTGTTTTCTTGATTTAACTTTTGGATTTCTTTTTGCTAGTTTGTAGAAATGCAACTGATTTTTTATATTGGTCTTATATCCTGCAGTCTTCCTGAACTCCTTTATTAGCTCCCCCCCCTTTTTTTTGTTTGTTTATTTCTCTGTTTGTGGATTCCTTAGAATTTTCTATATATAAGATTATATCATCTGCAAATAAAGATAGTTTTACTTCTCTGTATTGTTCCTTTTTCTAGCTTAACTGTCCTGGCTATCATGTTGAATGAAGTGGCAATAACAGACATCCTTGTCTTGTTTCTGTAATTGCGTAGCATTCAGGCTTTCACCATTAAATATGTTGTTAACTATAGAGTTTTGTAGATGCCCTTTATCAGGTTAAGGAAGTTCCCCTCAATCCCTAGTTTGTTGTTTATTTTTGTCATGAAAGCGGATGGATTTTGTCAAATGATTTAGGTGTGTCTACTGAGATGAACATTCATGGGAGGTTTTTGTCTTTTATTCTGTTAACGTTATATGTATTTGTTGATTTTCATACATCAAACCAACTTTGCATTTCCACTCATCTTTTCTTTAACTGGTTACTCATTTAGTATTCCCTGACTTGACGAATACCACCCCAAACCGTGCAGATGCCCAAGCCAGAAACCCAAGAGTCCTCTTAGATCCTTCCTTTTCTTTTACCCCCTACAATCGTTTTTGTTGTTGTTGTTGTTTGTTTGTTTGTTTACCAGTAAGGGGATCACAACCCTTGGCACAGTGTGTTCTGCACCACTCTCAGCCAGTGAGCACACCGGCCATCCCTATATAGGATCCGAACCCGTGGCCTGGGCGCTACCAGCGCCGCACTCTGAGTGAGCCATGGGGCCGGCCCGACAATCAGTTTTAATACCTTCTTAACTTTTCCCTTTTCATTTCAACCTTTACCCTGATGCCAGAAGTGATTTCTCCCCATGTCAAAGACAAATCTGATAGTCTAAATCTACTTATAGAAAAATTTATCAAGTAGAAATTTATATTTGTTCCCTGCCTTCTGCTGATGTACATAGACCATTACCAACTATTAAGTCTTTGTTTTGTTTTTAAAGACTCAAAGATTACTTTCTGTGGTTTATGGGTGATCTTTCTGCATTTGTTCCCTGCCTTCTGCTGATGTACATAGACCATTACCAACTATTAGGTCTTTGTTTTGTTTTTAAAGACTCAAAGATTACTTTCTGTGGTTTATGGGTGATCTTTCTGTTTCTTAAAGTGGAATTTGTAATAAAAGTATCAGTGTTATATAGTAGGAGTGCTATGGAATGCTACTTCTGGACATTAAGGTTTGGTCTAACTTTACCTAATAAAAGGAATAGTAAAATGGAACAGAGGGCTTAAAGACAGGTGAGTACCAGGTGAGAAAATGGCATGTGTTAGTGTTGCTATTAATTTGTTGCTGTTGTTCAGTTGATCCCTTGTGAAAGTTCTTTTTTTGAGAAGTTTACACATACTGTATCATGTTATAAGGATTATGAAAGGTATAATTATCATTAACTGTTTAATACTATTGAAGTGGTAACTCTTAGCATGGATTTTTAGAAAAATTATTTTAAATTCAAAGTATTTTAAATGGATAAATAATTAAGGTCTAATGTTCACATTGGAGTATATAAATGTTATATATACCAAATAATCTAAAAGCTCTATAAGAAATTTTTAAGTCTTATTATTTAATTGTTTCTTTATTTTGCAGCCTTGCATTGCATCCTGAACGAGTATTGGTAGCAACAGGACAAGTTGGGAAAGACCCTTATATCTGTGTTTGGGATTCATATACTGTGCAGACCATATCAGTTTTAAAGGATGTTCATACACATGGTATAGCTTGCTTAGCATTTGACTTAGATGGACAGGTATGTGATAATTTTTTCCCTTTTTCCTAAATTATTTTTTAAAAATTTGTACTATAAGTGGTTATAAGTCTATAAATATTAAATTGGGAAGCAAGTGATAAAAAAGTATTTGTTTATCGAAGGGTGGAGGTGGGTAGGTAGAAATATATAATAAGAAAAATAAGAATAAGGAATTTTATTTCATCATATCAAGAACTTTCTCAATCGAATTAATTACTACCTTGAAATCCAAAGAGATTCTGATTCAGAAGAATATTACCTAGCTGTTAAAGAAAATTATATATAGTCATGCATCACTTAATGACAGGGAGACATTCTAAAATTCATCGTTAAGCAATTTTGTCATTGTGTGCACATCACAGAATGAACTTACACAAATCTAGATGGTATAGCCTACCACACACCTAAGCTATATGGTGTAGCCTCCGTCATATATGCAGTTTGTCATTGACAGCAATGTCATTATGTGGTGCGTGACTTCTAACTTTTCCAGGTAGGGTATTTTAATAAGACAGATGGAAGATGTCTTAGGAAAATTAAGTTTCTCTAAGTAGAGCTGTATGTATTTTAATTTTCAGTTACTTTAAAAGTTATCTATTAAAATTACATTTTTATTGAAAATAATAAGACAGTTCCTCTGAGTTATTTTTATACAAAATTAAAGTTCAAAACAAAGGATACAATTATCACTCCACTGACTAATCAGTTTCCAAATTATTATCTATTTCAAGTCAATGATTTTTAAAAAGTTAAACAAGCCTAGAGCTTTTTCATGCTGTTTTTATGGAAGTTGTTATACCTAAAATATATTTTAAAAATAAGAAATAAGATTTTGTAGGTTTGCTTAATTTATAATCTTTTCAAAGTTTTATGTTAAAATTGGACTTTAAAATCATTTTAACTTTCAGAAAAATTTTAGTTATCAGCTTCTCAATTTATAAAATTATTTGTAGATCTAGATTTTACAGAAACAGATTAATGTGTTTTATTCCTTTGAAAATGATAGCCAGTAGATGTTTTATGTACTACTCTGAGGTATAGCTTCTTTGAGTAGCATGGATTAATATGACTTTCTGATAAGAGATGACTTTCTGATAAGGGATCTATAAAGATTTAACTGGAACCTCTTCTTTGGGGAAAAATGTGCTTCCAGGTTTAATATCACTGTATAGCAGTGATTGGCAATTACAAAAACTTAATTCATGTCCCATTTTTGCTATTATCTTTCAAGTCCCTTAATGTCCTCATATCAGAATTTCATTTTCTTTTTTAAAGGAAAGAGAATAATATTCTTTACCTACTACACAAGAGCATAAAATATTATGAAACAAACCTACAAAGTTGTTTTTTAAAATCATTTATCATTTAAGGTGTTTTGAGACTCAAGATGTTTTAACTATGAGTATCTGTATACTTTAAATAGAGATATTTTCTTTTTAACTTTGAAATTGCCCTTTCTAAATGTAATATATTGCATTGTTGAGGAATTTATTATATGAGTATATCTAAGGAGAAATCACACCCATTGCTTTTTTACTACTTGAAAGCCTCTAATTTTGCTTATTTTGAGCAATTTATAAGAAAAGTCTTGGGTACATGTATTTTATCATCACAAATCTTTATGAGAACGTGTTACTTAAAATTTTAAGCTTATAAAAACATAAAAGCTGAAAGATACCAGGCGCATACTAAGTGTCAGGCATTATGCTGAGCCTGAATTTTCTCATTTAATCCTCACAACTCCTCTATGAAATAGATACTATTATTATCTCTATTTTACAGATAAAGAAACTGAGACTTAGAGAGGTTAAATAACTTGCCCCAGATTACACAGCTAGTAAATGGAGCCAGAGCGGGAACCCAGGTCAGTCATACTCCAAAGCTCATGTTTTTAATAGCAGTGCTCTACTGCCTCCCAAACATGTAACTTAGGAGGTGGTTTTTTATATTTCAAAAGGAATACATCCATTTTAAGTACAGTAAATTAAAATGTAAGGAACTGCTACCAAATAAAGATTAAGTTAAGAAGAGTATCTCTGAAATTATGTTAATGAGAAAATGCTTTAACTTAAAAAACATATTTAAAAGAACATATCTATTTGCTTATATCTATGAACTATTTATGGATACCAAGCAGGAAATATTGTATAATTTTTGCATTTTCTACTAGATTTGAAACTATAAGTATCATTTTAAGATTTATCCAATGAATGAGTTTCCCAGTTGGTGGTAATGCTGAATGTTCTTTTCCCAGAGGCTTTCTTGGAAATGAATTGAATATCCACGCTAGTGCTGGCAGTCTGCCGTATTGAAGATAATTAGGACCTGAAAAGTCTATTTATATAAATCCACATCAAACAGGGACTAAAATTCCATAGTAAATGGAACAGGGGGTA
This sequence comes from Galeopterus variegatus, assembly GCF_000696425.1. Lineage (NCBI taxonomy): Eukaryota > Metazoa > Chordata > Mammalia > Dermoptera > Cynocephalidae > Galeopterus > Galeopterus variegatus. The sequence goes on from NW_007733817.1 coordinate 80,350, forward strand.
GGAGGATGGGAAATTTAACTGGTACTTTATCTTGAAAATATAACCGTAATTTATAAAAACATATTTCTCATGTTTAACAAAATTTAAGTTATAGTTGTAATTCTGCTAAATTATAGAATGAACTGAGAATAAAGTAGGTTTTCTTTTAATCTAATTTTGTCAGTTATGTGCTGGACAAAATAAAGTGTATCAGTTTACCTTTGACTTTTGGCACATTATAAAGAGGACCATGTTTGTAAAAATATTACGGGGTTGTTCACTGGTTTTTCTAATGGCATTTTAGTAATCTCTTGATATCTAGACATATCTCTGTTTTCTTTTAATCTAATTTTGTCAGTTATGTGCTAGACAAAATAAAGTGTATCAGTTTACCTTTGACTTTTGGCACATTATAAAGAGGATCATGTTTGTAAAAATATTATGGGGTTGTTCACTGGTTTTTCTAATGGCATTTTAGTAATCTCTTGATATCTAGACATATCTCAAGTGTCTGTTGTATTATTCTTGAATTTTATTCTCTTCTATTGCCCTGCCACATCCTAACTTCTAATGGCTTTATGTATGATTTGACCAGTTTTTATATTGAGCCCTGCATTTTCTGTATAATTTGTGATTTTGCTTTGTAACATTGTAACAATTCGTTCTTATATCAGGAATATTCATGCTAGAATCTTTTAAGTTTAATTGTTCTTTATTTGAATATGTTTCACAATTTCAGGAACTCATGGGATGCTTCTAGTGTGTATTAGGACATTTTTCTTATTTGAGCATTTGGTGTGCTAGGACTTTTTATAGATACTTCCAATTCAATTCATGGACACAAATAAAATTGCATTTGGGAATAGGAATTTGGGAAGCTGAATACAGGCTTCTTTAGTTTTCCTTCTCCCTCTCTGATTGTTACTTCTTAGTTAAATTTAAAGGAGCCTTTCTTTCTGTCTGCTTTGTAAATGTCAGTGTTCTTTAGGAGTCTATAGCCTTCTTTTCTTTTCACAGTTTTACTTATTCTCTCTGGGTGATTATTTAGATTCATTACTTTAACTTCCATATCAGTTGACAGTGGCTCTGGCTTTTCTCCTCAATTCCAAATACCTCCTCTCTAAGAATGTTCTGTAGATATTCCGTATTATTCATTTGAAACTGAATTCTCCCTTTATTCTAACTCTATCAAAAAACAAAGCCTATTCATCTTCCTGGCTTCTGGCCTACCTCTCCAGCTTTGTCACCTACTGCTTCCTAGTTGACATTCCTCCCCTCAGCCATGTTGAATTGCTGGCACTTTCTTTAAAAGCACCATGGTTTTCCTAATCTTGGGGTCCTTTAGTCTGAAATGCACTTTTTATTACTTTTCTAACTGGCCATTTCTTATTCTATCTTACAAAATGTGGGTTAAGCATTACTTTTGCTGGAAAACTTTATCCTCTTCCTCACCTACTTTGGCTGGGTTAAATGTGAGAAAAGATGATAAAGTAAAAATGATAAAAAGCTAGAAAAGGAGATAGTATTTACTTTCTTGTTTCAACCTCTTCTTTTCTGTTGTTGCTTAACCTATGCTTAGGGAGGTTGATTTTGGCCATGATATGTTTATCAAGGCTACAGAGGAAGTGCTGCAGGTCTGGTTTGCTACTGCCTGTACAGAGCTAAATGCTTTGAGGATCTATTTGGATACATGGAATTTTAAAGCTTTTGGCCAATTGTGGTTTGCTGTGTAGATGATGAGCTGAGCTAGAGAAAAGAGAGATACCTCTAGGTATCTCTCTTTGTACTTGTGAAATTTTAATTTCTACACAGAATACTATAGCAAGAGGTAGATATCTCTGTTCCAGTTAGATATTTGCTGATATCCTCTGTTTCCCCAACATTAATGACTCAGGAGGAGCAAATTATCTCCTCTTGTTCTCTGGGCTTTCTGCTAGCTTGATTTGATGGAGAGCCACAACAAAGAACTATTCTACCCATTTGGAGGCTGAAATAGTAATTTAGCTTTGCAGAAACTGTTTCTAATTGGGTACTAGATGGCATTTCTCATTTGGACAGGTAGCAGGCATGGATTCTTAAAGCTAATTATGGTTCTGGTAAACTAATAGTAATAATAATGATGATGATGATGATAGCAAACATTTATATAACATTAACCATATGCAAGTCACTCTTCTCACTCCTTTATACTCATATATGTATGTATGTTAATTCTCATGTTACCCCTATGAGGTACTTTTATTATTTCCATTTAACAGGTGAGGAAAGTAAGGTACAGAAAGGCTAAATGACTGCCCAAAGTCATATAGCTGGTAAGAGATGGTGCTCAAACCTAGGCATTCTGGTACAGAATCTGTGTTCTAATTGTTATATAACAATTAAAGGTAGTAAATATTGTAAGCTTTGTGGGCCATATGGTCTTTGTTGTAGCTACTCATCTCTGCATTGTAGTGTGAAAGCTGTCATAGACAACATGTGAAAGGATGGATGTAGCTGTATTCCAGTAAAGCCTTTAGGGTACAGGTACAGGTGGGATTTGCCATGAGGGTTTTAATTTGCTGACCTCTGCTGTAAACCAATACTTTTCGAAGTATGTGTTATAGGTTGTTCTTCACATTTTACTTGTGGTTTCTTCTTTGTGCTTTCATTTACTTAGACGTATATTATTAATTTCCAAATATTTGGGGGATTTTCTGGATAACTTTGTGTTATTTTAATTTAATTCTGTTTTTCTCAGAGAACTACTCAGTATTTAAATTTTAAAAAATTGTTGACACCTTGTGATCCAGAATTTTGTGATCTTCGTGAAGTTTCATGTGCACTTGGAAAGGATATGGAAGAATGTATTCTGCTCTTTCCTTTTATTAGGTTCCTGGAACTGAGAGCCTGATTTTTAGAACCCCCACCCCCACCCCCACCCTTCAGTTTCATTCCTCTAAGTTTCTGTCTTCCTAAGTCTCTGTCCCATGAGCAGGGTGAGCTAGCTGTACCCAGAGTGTAACATTGTAACTGTTTCCCTCCCTGAGGCCAAGGTTTCTGTCTCCCTAAGTCTCTGTTCCCCTGAGCAAGCTGTACACGGAATGGAACAATTGTAACCATCTTCCTAGGCTAGGCCAGATGCCAATCTTAACCCTGTAAAAGACACCCAACTGCCTCTTGGCGCTGTCATCATTTTAGGCTCAGCCTGGCAGGTCCGCTTGCCACTTGCTGGTAAAACCTTCTTTTCTTCCTTTACCTGGCTAGCGTCTCCTTCCTTGGCGACCTTACACCTTTCTCCCCCTCTGTTTATTGTGCTATTGTTGTCATTCATTTTATTTCTGCATATTTTGTAACCCCCATAGTAACTGTTGTTACTTTTGCCTTGAAAAGTTAGTTTTTAAAGAAATTTTAAAATGAGAAAAATCTTATTTACATATTTACCATTTAGATAGTCTTACTCATATGTGTAAATCGAGTTTCTGTTTGGTATCATTTTCCTTCTGCCTAAAAATCTTCCATTATCATATTTCATAGTACAGGTTTGCTGATGAAGTTTCTCACATTTTGTCTGCTTGAAAAAAGGCTTTGTTTTGACTCAATTTTCAAAAGATATCCTTTTTTTGGCAGCTGACAGGTACAGGGATCCAAACCCATGACCTTGGTGTTACAAAGTGGCACTCTAATCAGCTGAGCTAACCAGCTAGCCCTCAGAAGAGATCTTTTTAAGTTTACAAGTCTTTGTTGACTTTTCCCCCCTTGGCACATTAAAACATTAAAGAGGTTGCCTGTTGTCTTCTGACTTACATCACTTCAGATAAGAAATCCAAGATAACTTTTTAGTCTTTGTTTCTCCATACCAAATTGTCTTTTTTGTCTGGCTGCTTTTAAGATTTTTCTCTTTAGTGCTGGTTTCAGCAATTGGATTACCATGTGTTTTGATGTGTGTTTTTTCTGTGTGAATGATTATCTTGCTTGGGATTTGTTGAGTGTCTTATATTTGTTTGTTTATGGTTTTCATCAAATTTAGAAAAATTTGGCCATTATTATTATTTTTTTTTCCTTTTTCTTTTCCTTTTCCTTTTCCTGTTTTCTTTTGTCTCCTTTTGGAGCCACAATTAGCTACCTGTATGTTAGGCCACTTGATATTTTCCTAAAGGTTACTGAGGTCCTGTTAATTCTTTTTTCCTTTTTCTTTCCATGCTTTATTTTGGATAGTTTCTGTTGCTATGTCTTCAAGTTCATTTATCTTTTCATCACTGTCTAAACTGCTGTTAATCCTTTGGAGTGAATTTTTATATCCAGTAATGTAACATTTATTTTTACAAGTTTTATATGTTCTTCTTTTATATTTTCTATTTCTCTTTTTACTCTTAGTATATTTGTTTTAAAATAATCCTTGGGCATCTTGAAAATTTTCATTTTAATGGTATCTACTAATTTTAATCATCTCTGTAATTCTTAGATCTGTTTCTATTGACTGATTTTTCCCTGGTTATATTGGTCACATTTTCCTATTTCTTCATATACCAGTAATTTTTTTATTGGATGCTAGACATTATGTATTTTACATTTTGAATGCTGGATTTTTTTTTTTTTTTTTGTCTTTTTTTGTGACCGGCAACGGATCGCAACCCTCAGTGTCGCGCCCGTACCGGACTGGGACCGGCAACGGGATCGCAACCNACTGCTGTTAATCCTTTGGAGTGAATTTTTATATCCAGTAATGTAACATTTATTTTTACAAGTTTTATATGTTCTTCTTTTATATTTTCTATTTCTCTTTTTACTCTTAGTATATTTGTTTTAAAATAATCCTTGGGCATCTTGAAAATTTTCATTTTAATGGTATCTACTAATTTTAATCATCTCTGTAATTCTTAGATCTGTTTCTATTGACTGATTTTTCCCTGGTTATATTGGTCACATTTTCCTATTTCTTCATATACCAGTAATTTTTTTATTGGATGCTAGACATTACGTATTTTACATTTTGAATGCTGGATTTTTTTTTTTTTTTTTGTCTTTTTTTGTGACCGGCAACGGATCGCAACCCTCAGTGTCGCGCCCGTACCGGACTGGGACCGGCAACGGGATCGCAACCCCCGGTGTTGCCCCCGCTCCTCGCTCAGCCAGTGAGCGGCCGGTCTGTATGTGGGATCCAAACCCTTGGCGGGAGCGCCGCCGTGCTTCCCAAGCGGTGCACTGTAGCAGTGCGCCACCGGGCCGGCCCTTGAATGCTGGATTTTGTTGTATTTCTTTAAAGCATTTTGACATTGTTCTGGCAGTTAATTAAGTTCCTCATGGGTTGGTTTACTCCTTATAAAAAACTTGCTTTCAAGCTTTTTTGGGGCAGAACCAGAGTAGCTTTTCCTGTAGGACTAATGGATTACTAAGGTGCACTACTCCTAGAATCTCTAATAAATAACCCGTAAGGTCAGAGATATCTCCATTCTGGCTACTGGTAATTTGAGTGATTCCTGACCCCTTGTGATCTCTCAGAATTGTTTGGCTTTAGTTCCCCAGTAATTGTTTTTTTTGTCAGAATTTCTTCTTTTCATGGCTTCATGCGTTTTACTCTATGCATGTAGAGATTGGTGTTCTCAAATCTGACCTACAGACAGATTTTCTGGAGCTCTTTCTCTGCTCTGCAGATTCTAGCCATCTTGACTTCTCTGAACTCTAGGCTTCGTCTTCTCAAATAAGCAAATCTACTGGACTCTATTTGGTTTCCGCCTTTATGTGCCATAGTCTGGAAATTGCCTCCTAGATGAAACTGGGGTGATTCCAGGACTCTCCGTGTTTGTTTCCCCCTCTTTCAGGGTTCACAGTACTTCCCTCCCTGTTACAAATGTCTGAAAACATTTGTTTCATATATTTTATGCAGTTTCCTAGTAGTTTATGGCAGGGAGACAAGCTCAGACTCTGATACTCCCTTGGCTACAAGTCTTTCATGTTTCCTAACCTCTCTCCTATTTTCCATTTCACTTTCTCCTGTTTTCAATTGTCTTATTATCTCTCTCTAATCTTCTATTTTACTCTTTTGTTGAGTTTTTAATTTTATTCAGTTTATTTTCCATTTCTAGAAGCTCTGTTTGCTTCTTCAAATCTCATTGGATACTTTTTATAGTCTTCTAGCCTTGACTCATATGCAGATATTTTAAAGCCTTACTTTTATTTCTCTATTCACATTAAGCTTATTTTCTATTGTTTTTCCGATAATTCCAATATATGATGTTTTTTGCAATGCTGATTTTGCTGTTTGTTGTGACTTGCTGATTCTCACTCATGGTCTCTTTTTCACACTTATTTTTATTGAATTGCTACCTGGAAGAATTCTTTGAGGGATGGATTTAAGCTGCAGTCCTCCATGTAGAATGCATATTTTCCTGGGCCACTTTGTTGAAGTTGCTTGAAAACACAGCCAACCCTTAGGACAACTCTGAATGAAATTTTCCACTTGAGAGATTCATGATTGATATGAGTTTAGGCCATACAACCATGTGAAGGCTGCTAGTAGTTACAATGTTCAGGGAGCTTTTTCTCCCTCTTCCTGCACTGCTGCTCCTTTTTTAAAAAGGGGTTATTTCTTATTGTCTGTTACTCTGAGGGGTTCTCTGCTTTAGTCAGAAGCCTGCAATTTAAATCCCCACCTTGGGTAGGCCCTAGACTTTATCTCCTGTTGATCTTTATCACCACAGCACAAAAATCAGGGATACCAGGATTCATTTTTTTTTTTTTCCTTTTTGTCTTTTTTTTACTGACCAGTAACGGGACCACACCCCTTTGTGTCGCGCCCGTACCGGTGACCGGCAATGGGATCGCAACCCTCGGTGTCGCGCCCGCACCGCGCTCAGCCAGTGAGCGGGAACCGGTCTCCACATGGGATCCGAACCCTCAGCGGGAGCACCGCCATGCTCCCAAGCAGCGCACTCTCCAGTGCGCCACCGGGCCGGCCCTACCAGGATTCATTTAATGCCTTTAGTGTTAACTAGATATAGGTGCTCCTTTACCCTCCAGGATTCTCACTGGGAATCACTTTGTTTTTGTTCTCAGATTTCTTAATTCTTTGACAGCTTAGCAGTGCATTTAGAAAGAGGTTTTTACATTTTATCTAGTATTTTTAGTTTTTGGCAAGAGACATGTTTAGGATATTTTGTCAATCCTATTGTTAGAAATGGAAGTCTCTCTTCTGTTTCTTAATGTGAAGAACTATACACATATGCAAATGTTAATGAGATGAAATACATCCAGTCTTTGTTTATGAGGTCTATAAAATATAGATGTGTAAGTGTTTATAAAACTCACGAGTAGTATTTATTTGCCATTTATAATTTGGTTCCTCTCGTTTGTTTGCCTTTTTATTCTCTCCTGGACTTCTTGGACATAATTCAGCGATTGGTTTCAGTTGGACTTGATTCAAAGAATGCAGTTTGTGTTTGGGATTGGAAAAGGGGAAAGATGTTATCAATGGCTCCTGGTCACACAGATAGAGTAAGTATTCTCCTTTCAGATTTCTAATGAGTACTGGAGGGGAAAGGATGGAGGAGATTTTATTCTTCTGTGTGTTTTTATTGCCAGATAGGTCATATATAATTAAAATTTTATAATTTTTAAAAAATCATACAATTATAAATACCCATAAAAATCTTACAGTGCATATAAAGTGGCACTCAGAAACACGATTTAATATATATAATGTCAGCACAAAACTTTTAAGGCAGTGTTTGCTTCAGTAAAACTATGCATTTTTTATAGCTTTATTGAAATATAATTGATATACAAAGGACCGCAAATATTTAATGAATTTAATGAAACTGTACAGTTTGATGAATTGCAAATATCCGTTATTCACATCTCAATTTAAAAATGGAATGGTTTGTGCCTAAGATCTGTACTAGATTTACCACTAATTTGTTGCATATATGTTATAGATAAGGTAAAAAATGATGTTGTTTGTGTGAGTTTAAAATGATATAAATTTTTTATAGATTTAACATTTTTAACTTTGGAAACTTGTTAAAATATATATGCCTTATTCCAGCTTGTATAGGATTGATATAAAGAATACTCTGTAGTCAGCTTTTAAGTTAAATATACTACTTTTATAAACATAGAACAAGAATTTTATTATACACTCTTAAAAGTGTCTTAACTTTTTTGTGTGTGTAGTAAAATCCTAACCTCAATTAGCACAGAGGTATAGTCAATGATTCTATTTTGTGGGAACCTACAAGTCTATAAAAGTTGTATAGAAAATTTTGTGTATATTTGCATTTTGGAGAACATATTTGGTTTTCAGCAGATTCTCAAAGGGGCCTGTTACACATTCACACACACAGTTTAGATAATTATTAAAATGTGAGGGATATTTTATTAGACAACTGTGTGTTCTGACTCAGATGAAAGCATTTCACACATTAGTACTTTGGATTTAGTAAATAGACCAATTATAAAAAAATGAATTGTCAGTGGAATTTTTAAAGTATTTTTGGGTTAGTATTTTAAAGTTGCTTTGCCATTTTTTCATGTAATCTGTATTATAAGTTGATAAACACTAACTTATAAGACTTATTCTTTTTTTTTTTTTTTTTTTTTTTTTTCGTGACCGGCTGCACCGCGCTCAGCCAGG
>NW_007733817.1:89905-104090 GCF_000696425.1 Galeopterus variegatus
CTTATAAGACTTTTTTTTTTTTTTTTTTTTTTTTTCTTTTTCGTGACCGGCTGCACCGCGCTCAGCCAGTGAGCGCACTGGCCATCCTTATATAGGATCCGAACCGCGGCGGGAGTGTTCCTTCGCTCCCAGCGCCGCACTCTCCCGAGTGTGCCATGGGGTCAGCCCAAGACTTATTCTTTATTATCACTGAAGAGTATCACTTGGTAAATTTTTAGACGTAGAAAATAGGTTAGATTATACAAGTGTCAAAGAAACATGGCAAAGACTACCAGATAGCAGAATAAATGAATTATTTTTCAAATGTTAGACTTTCTTTCATTTGTTTTTTAATTATATGATTCTAATGCATATTTTATTTCACCTGGGGTTTTGCATCTTTGCTTTTGTAACAAAATGGTTTGTATGTATTTAGAATTTATGAGATCTTAGAAAAGAACAAAGCCGGAGGACCCCTAAAATTTAAGTATAAATTAATTTTGTTTGACTCATAAACAGTAAGAACTGTAAATAAATATTTGGTTACTTTACATAAGTAGTTCTGTGTGATAGAAAGTTATAAAGATGTTCCTATTTCTAGCTGTGTGATTGTTAAGTGTATGTTCCATTCAGAATCTCTCCTTTGTAGAAAGTATACAGATACTTGCCTCGTGCCCTAGTTCTGTTGAACCATTCTTATTTATTGACCAAATTTAAAAAAAAAAATTACAGGTAAATAGAGGTGTTAAATTTTACTTCACTACTTGTTTCATATAGTTCATAAAAACTAAGAAATAGTTTTTATTTCTTATCATTTTAATATTTACTTTACATAAGAGTTTGAAGTGTGGCATTCTGATTATTATTTATTGAGGGATATTATTTTACGATAGGTAGGGGCTTGGGCCATTTCGTCTTTTGGACAGGATTCTTATGATTCTGGAAATAAGTATTTTAACCATGAATCTGATTTGTTTACAGATATTTGATATTTCTTGGGATTTGTACCAGCCGAATAAGCTTGTCAGCTGTGGTGTAAAACATATCAAGGTACTAGAAAAGTCTTGTTTTATAATAGTCATGTTTAGTTTTTTGCTGCTAAGTACATATAACACTTTTAACAATTTAGGGTAAAATAAAAAAGAAACAAAACCCAAAAACAATTCAGGTTAGTTTTAGAATTTTGACAGTACTTATTTTTAAAGTGTCAATGTTTTTAATGTCCTTATGTTCAATCTAACAAATACTTACTGTGTGGTTACTTCAAGACATTGTGAGGGATATAGATATGAATACGGAATTAATAAACCACTCTCCATAAAGGAATTTATAGTCTAGTGAGGTAAGATTTACTGTCTTTATATTGTTTCTTCATATTTCACTTACAAAGTAAAATGTGAGAATAAGAAACCAAATAAACTAAGAATTTTTCATTCACGGAGGTAGAATGGTGTGATGGAAGCAACATGGATAGAGTTGACTTTGCCACTTATTAGCTGTTTAACCTGGGATGAGTCATTTAACTTCTTTGAGCTTTTCTCACATCTTAAAACCGTGACTGCTTTTATCCTCAAAGAGTTGGTGGTTAAATAAGGCAGTATATGTTCAAAAGCTTGACGTAGTGCCTAGCACATGGTCAGCTTTCTGGAAGCATTATCTTTGCCTTTTTTTATATGTTCTCTCTGATTTGACCTCAGCCTTGATAGCCGTTATTTACTGTGCTTATGAAAGCTCTGGGTTTTGTTTTATAATTATAGTTCAGGTTTTGAAGCCCACAGAGTCAGTGGTGATATTCATTCTTATGTTTATAGTTGCTTTTAAATCACTGGTGCAAACTGGAAATACTTGCTTTTCTTCTTACTATCTGATATGACAGTTTCTGATAACAGTTAATTCCTAGTAAGGTTCTGTGTTCACATTCTTTCTTTTGATAGGCCCGCCTCCGTCTACATTTTCTCCAATGCATCATTAACTGTTGCTGCAAGTCTGGTTTTGATATCTGGTGTTGATTTGGTAGATGGATTGTATTAAGTCATTATTTTTTTTCTACAAATATTTATCAGCAAAGATTCTGTGCTAGGCTTTAAGGAACATGATGTGAGCACTGTGAAGGTACAGATGATGATTGACACTATACGAGGGGTCTTCAAAAAGTTAATGAAAGGATTCATATTATCTTGTTCTATTTTTCCACAAACATTTTGAAGTACCGTTGTATTAGGTGGTTAATAGGTGATTGGCAAATTAATTATCAATACAGAGTTCCTGAAAAGTTCCATTTTCATCTTCTCAATACAGAGTTCCTGAAAAGTTCCATTTTCATCTTCTCAATACAGAGTTCCTGAAAAGTTCCATTTTCATCTTCTCAAATAAGTTAAGCGAACTATTTTTATTATGACCAAATTTCCTTTTATTTGGTAGAGACAATGAATAGTATGGTAGTTCTTTTTGCAGACAGTACATGTGAGGATACTAAGTTCCAGAGATAATCTAGAACTGCACTGTCCAGTAGAGTAGCCACTAGCCTATATGTAGCTATTTAAATGTAAATTAAAGTTAAATAAAATTTAGAATTCATTTCTTTAGTCACATTAGCAGCCATACTTCAAATGCTCAAGAGCCATGTGTATCTAGTGGTTACTATATTGGAAAGCATGTATATTTATATAGACAGAGATAGAGGGAATATTTTAATCATCACTGAAAGTTCTTTTGCACAGTACTTATCTGGATTCTAGAACAATGGTTCTTAACCTTTGCTGAGCATCAAAATCATTTGAATACCTGCGCTTCACTCTTCAGAGATTCTGTCTCAGTTTATCTCAGTTGGGGACCCAGGCATCTTGTTTTATAATTTCCCCAGGCGATTCTGATGTGAAGCCAATGTTGGGAATCACTGATCTAGATGAAAATCATAGATTTAAATTGGGTGCTGAAAGGAAGAGAACCAGCTATTCCTATACACAGTAATTATGAGCTTTCAAGTTGTAAAATTTCATTTATTTTGAAGTATTAACTATTTGACTGGATAAGTATCATAATTTCTGGTTTTTTGAGGATTCAGGTTTTAAAATATAAGTATATAATATAAATATTTTAAATGATAATTTACTTATTATATAGTTGAATTTATTCTCTGGGTCTAATTTCTTTGTGAATAACTATTGAATGTATTTTTACCTGCCCTGCCCCATATTTTTTTTTTTAATTTCTCTCTGCAAATTATGAAAATTTACCTGAATCCATTAATAGAGCAATAATGCTGGTCATAGGATTCATGTTTGATGTCCCTACCTTCTCCCAAGAATGAATAAATCGTTCCAAATGGGCATCTATCTTATTTTTAAGCTTTACAAGCAAAGGAGTTACTCAGGTTGGAAAATATCAATGAGAGTAATGTACTAATCTTTTTTTTTTTTTTTTCTATCTTTGCTGTTTCCATCAGAGATCGATTATCAGATTTGGTCCTTTTTCCTGGTAGTGTATGGTGTCTTGTCTTCATTTTCATTGCTAACCTATTCCCAACTTTTTTACTGAACTTTTATGTAGATTTTTTTCCAGAAAGCTAAGGAAAGAGCAGCATATTTGTAAAATAGTCTAGTTCAACCCCCTTATCTTTACAGATAAGAATTGAAACCAGTGACTTAATTGCTGTAACATAGCTTTCGACAACACTAGGTTGAGAATGTGAACATTGAATGCTATTGTGTCCTAAGGCAATTTTTTAGGTAATTTCTAGTGTGCTGCTCTAATATAGCGTCGAAGTATTGGAAATGTTTTACATTATTTTATAAGCATTCTTTTGTAATTTGATTATACTATATACCTTTTAGTTCTGGAGTTTATGTGGAAATGCTCTGACTCCAAAACGAGGTGTTTTTGGTAAGACTGGTGACCTTCAGACAATATTGTGCCTAGCCTGTGCAAGGGATGAATTAACATATTCTGGTGCACTCAGTGGGGATATATATGTTTGGAAAGGAATCAATCTTATGCGAACAATACAAGGAGCCCATACAGTAAGTATGTTTAAATTTTTTTTTAATTTATTTTTTATTGGAACATAGTTGATTGTGCATATCTGTGGGGTACAGCATTGAATACCAATACATGTGAGCAATATGTGATGTTCAAATCAGGATAAATGGTATAGTCATGTGGAGCTAGGGCTAATGTCGGAATCCTGCTGATGTCACCAATTGTTGCACTCTTAATGCTGTTCCTGACACCAATTGTAAAGCTACACAACTATGCCAGTTGCCAGGCTCTTTTACCTGCCTGTAATCCTGCACCAACTGGGCCAATTGTTGAGCTAGGGCTGGGTCTAGAGCTCACAGACCCCTCATGCCCATTCACAGACTGGGTCACAAACCCTTCACATGCCAGGCCGGGTCACCAGACCCCTTACACACTGGTCTGTAAGCTAGGTAACTGGCAGACAGGTCCTTGGAAGCTATAGGTTGGAAAGCATGGCCGTATGCGTGGCAGCCACCCGAGGCAGTAAACCTCCAGCCAAGGTGGCGGCACTGCGCACGCACATAGACTCCACCCACACACAACCTGCCCACAAAGAATGCTGCACCACCCTGGACCTGACCTAAGGGGAGGGGAGCCTGATTAAATTATTCTGTTTTCCCAACAGTTCATCATTATGCAACGTAATCAGTTTTTGTATACTTTTAGATGTTAACTACTTAACCTTCTTAGAACAACTGCATACTGTAGCATATTGTTTTTAAGAAGTTCAGTTGCTTGAAAAATGCTATTCTAACTGAATTAATTTGCCTATTTGTTTTCAAGATTTCAATGAAGGAATATTATACAATTAGATTTATGGATATTTATTAAATTAGTATAATTAGTATCTTGTTAAAACCATTGCTTTGGCATGGTTTCTTTCTCAGAGTAGTGTTGAATAAAAGCTTCTTGATTTCAACCTAAAAGTATTCTAGATCAATCATAGTAGCATAAAGCTAGTGCTCTGGAGACTAACTTACCAGTTGGAAATCTGGGTATAGTTCTACAAAAAAAACTTCAGAAAAATAACATTGATTTATAGAGTGGCAAAGAGATTTAATTTTTATACTTTATGAGATTTTTATATAAATAAGTTACCAAATCAGAAAAAGTAATCTGTTAAAACTTTTAGTGTTTTTGGGCCGGCCTGTGGCTCACTCAGTAGAGTGTGGTGCTGCTAACACCAAGGCCACGGGTTCGGATCCCATATAGGAATGGCCGGTTCGCTCACTGGCTGAGCGTGGTGCTGACAACACCAAGTCAAGGGTTAAGATCCCCTTACCGGTCATCTTTTTAAAAAAAAAAAAAAAAAACTTTTAGTGTTTTTTAATTTGAACTTTTTAACAAGTGGCCTCCCTTAAAAAATGAAAGGAGCTAGATAGCACAGAGCCGCCACGTTGTTAGCAGTAAGATCTTCCAAGTAGCAAAGTCCTGAATACATTAAAGCACCACTTATGGTGTGTTGGACTTGCAGAGGGAGAGAACATACGTAGGGATACAAAGTGAAATGGGGAAAGGGGGATGGGGAGGGAGGTCAGGGATAATTGAGGGGATAATTGGGTGAGGGACACAGGGTATAATCACAATTTGTGGTAATGGACATGCTGCCAGTATGGATCTGGCCCTCACATCTTAGACACGAGTGGTGACAATTTGCTTTGTAGCCCATGAATATTCATAACCAAAAAAAAAAAAAAAAAGTTTAAAAAATAAATAAATAAATAAAGCAGCACTTATAACAAGACTTGCTTTACAGCAAATGCTTGAAGAGCGAAAATACCAGATTTTTTTCCACAAAAGTTACGATGGTTCACATTCTCATCACCGGTATATAAAAATACTAGTTTCCTCCTCATAATCATCAGCACAGAATTTGCCAATATTGCAAATTTTTGCTTATCTTCTGCATGAAAAGTCATAACTCCTTGTTTGAATTTTGTTTCCTGTCTATTTGTAAAATTTCACATATTTATTGATTACTTGAATTCCTTTTCTATTAATTGGCTTTTCTTATCCTTTGCTTTTTTGTTGTTGAATTTTCTTTCCTTTATTCATTTGTATATTAAGAATATTAACCTCTTGACAGTCATATACATTGCAGATATTTCCAAAATATGTTTGTTTTTGCTTATATTTTTTCTGATATGGAAAACTTTAAAATTTTTCCTTTATGTCCTGTTAGTGATCTTCGATGCTTTACATTAAAAAAATTATTTTTTCAGGGCTGGCCCGTGGCTCCCTTGGGAGAGCATGGTGCTTGCAACACCAAGTCAAGGGTTAAGATCCCCTTACCGGTCATCTTTTAAAAAAGAAAAAAAATTATTTTTTTTCGTGGTTGGCCATATGGGGGTTTACCCTTGATCTTGTTGTTACAAATACCACATTCTCCCAAGTGAGATAACTGGCCAGCCCCATTTAGAATTTTAAGTCCATCTGTAATTCAGTTTTACTTATGGCATAAGATTTAACTTTATTTTCTTTTATGTTTTTTCCATATCACTAAATACCATCTTGGTTATATATTAAGTTCCATGGATTTATTTCTAGATTTTCTTTTATTCTGATGTATTTGCTTATTCATATCAAAATATTGTTAAATAGGTTTCTGTCTTCATATAGTACATATTCTTAAAAAGCATATGTTGTTCAATTATTTTATGTCCTCTTCTAGGCGGGAATTTTTAGCATGAATGCTTGTGAAGAAGGCTTTGCTACTGGTGGTAGAGATGGCTGTATTCGTCTTTGGGATTTAACTTTTAAACCAATTACTGTGATTGATCTCAGGGAAACAGACCAGGGATACAAAGGTAACAATAAAATGTCTCATTACTAGGAAAACTCTAAAATGTCCAAGGATTGTCTCTTTATTTCGGTAAACATAAATGTATGTTGTGTAAAGATAAGTAAAACTTACATTTGCCTCATCACACTATATACATTTAATTGAAATCCTTCCGTTGAGGAAAAATTTTGCCATAGAGAGTTTAGGTTCACTGTTAGGATGAAGATTCTTTCATATGTCTAATGTCTACTATAATAGGACCTACAGAGAAATGGGACAGGCACTTACTTTGGTAACCTTGGGTTTTGAAAATATTTTACTATTAGAATGCTAAATATAACTATTTAGCAAATAATCTGTAATATGTTGGGGGTTGGGGGAACTTTCATTCAGGCTTACTTGAATATGTATAGATATGTTTTTCCTTCATCCAAATTTTTCAGCAAGTGAGAGATATTTTTTTCTTTGGGGGATTTAAAAAAATTGATATAACAAAATAGGATCTTTCACTATAAAAATTGACATATTGTTCACTAGTATGGTATCGTATTACAAGAGTAGGATTGGAAGTTACACAGGTCTGTGTTTAAACCATATTCCATTCACTCATAAGGTATGGGCTAGTAATTTAGCCTCACCTGTAAATTGAGGATAATAATAACTATCTCATAGAATTAACTGAGTGAATATTGTATATGTAAAATGTTTAGAAGAATGGCACATAATTAGCACGTGAGAGTTAGCTGTTATTCTACTTTCATTAGTTTTGCTGAGCGTTCTTATACTTTAAAGCTTACAAAATAATTTGATACTTATTTGGTCCTCACAAGAACATTCTATATCTTTATACTGGCCATATTATATAGGTGAGAAAAACAGGAGCTTTCCTAAAATTACAAAAGGGATTGAAGAGCATGCAGAAAAAGTAAAATTTTCTCTTAATGATTTTTGAGCAGATTGAAGAAATGAAATACAGACAAGTGAAAAGTCAAATTATTGTAAGAGGAAAATAATAAAAATACAGTTCTATAAAGGTAGTTCCTGAGTAATTATTGAAATCTGCAGATTGTAAGTGTGGTAAGACTTTGGCTGAGGAAATGGTCAGACTATGGCTGGAGTTGTCTAACAAGGAAGAAGGAAGAAGAGAGTATATCTTGAAGGATGGGTAGAAATTAGGTATATAAAAAAAGAGAAATATCGTTCCATGTAGAAAACAATAATGGACAATTGAAGAAAATCTGAGTGTGGATCAAGGACTTGCATATTTCTTCTATCTCACATCTAAGGTATAAAAGGTACAAAAATTAATTTTGATTTAGGAAGGCTGGCATTATATTATTACAGCATTGATATTAAATACAATTCACTGTTTACTAGGTTTGTCTGTGAGGAGTGTATGTTGGCGAGGTGACCACATTCTAGTTGGAACACAGGACAGTGAAATTTTTGAAATTGTGGTGCATGAAAGAAATAAACCTTTCCTAATTATGCAAGGACACTGTGAAGGTGAACTTTGGGCACTTGCTGTCCATCCTACTAAACCTTTGGCCGTTACTGGCAGTGATGATCATTCAGTCAGGTAAGCAAATTATAAAGTAATTGCATAGGCTGGAATTATTCTGAGATAAACATAAAGAAAACTTAAAAAAAAACCTTAGATTTATATTTTGTCAGCTTGTGGTATAACGAACATAATTAATAGATACTTGGAAATCAATAGAATTAACCACTATTAATAAAATATATATATTTTTTAAATATGTGATATGGACTTTGTTACAAATCAGAATAGACAACACTGTCTACACCTTTTTAACTGCCATATAATATTTCACTGCATGGATATACTGTAATTTATTCAAGTAATCCATTATTGGTGGAAGTTTAGGTTTTTCCATTTTTATGTATTTAACAAATACAATGCTTGCAATTATATATGTAATTTTGTACATGTGTAAATATGAATATCCCTATGATAAATTCTTAGCAGTGTTCAGTGGATATATAGGTTTTAAATTTTGATAGATAATGCCTTACACAGAGTCAACAAGTTTACACACTTACAATCAATGTGACAGTGCTTGTTTTCTCACACCCTTTTTTCTTTTTTTTATTTATTTTTCTTTCTTTTTTATTTTTAAATTTTATTTTGTCGATATACAATGAGGTTGATTATTGTGGCCCATTACCGAAACTCCCCTCGTTCTTTTTATTTTTAAATTTTATTTTGTCGATATACAATGAGGTTGATTATTGTGGCCCATTACCGAAACTCCCCTCGGTGTGATTTTATTTATTTATTTTTAGCTCCCACCAATAAGTGAGAACATGTGGTATTTCTCTTTCTGTGCCTGACTTGTTTCACTTAATATAATTCTCTCAAGGTCCATCCATGTTGTTGCAAATGGCAGTATTTCATTCGTTTTTATAGCTGGTGTTTTCTCACACCCTTGCCAGCACTAATTATTACCCCAAAAGCTGAAAAGTTATATTTTATGTTTTGAAAATATGTATTTCTCTCATATTTATGCATATTGAGTATGTTTTTATATGTTTAGAGGACATTCGTATTTCCTTTTCTGTGACCTGTCTGTTCAAGCTCTTTGCCTATTTTCTATTAGTTCATTTGTCTTTTTTCTCTAGTTGATTTAAAATAGGATCTAATAATATCTGTCCACATATTAAAGAAATTAGCCTTTGTCTATGATAGTGGTTCTCAAAGTATGGTTCCTAGACCAGCAGCATCAGCATTACCTAGGGACTTGTAAGAAATGCAAATTCTCAGGCCTTTTCTATTACCTAATACTGGCAATTCAGCAATATGTGATTTAGTAAAACTTCTAAGTGACTACCATATACACTAAAGTTGAAGAACCATTGGTCAATGATAGATGTTGAGGTATTTTTTCCGGTTTGTCATTTGTCTTTTTTTTTCACATTTCATCTTTAAAAATTTCAGTTTGTATCTTTAAAAGATATCTCTAAACATCCCCACAATGCTGTTATCACACAGCATTCCTTTAATAAAATATCCAGCGAGTGTAGGAATTCCCCTGATTGTCTCATAAAACATTTTTATGGTCTCTTAGAATTAGGATCTAAATAAGATTCGTATATTGCAATTGTCGAGGTGTCTTTTAAATCTCTTTTATTCTATAGTGCCTTTTCTTCTTACAGTTTATTTGTGGAGGAAACTAAGTCTTCACCCTGGATTTGGCTAATTGCATACCCATAATGTATATTTTAACACATTCTCTGCTCCCTGTATCCTCTAAACTGATAGTTAAGTCAAGAGGTTTGATGAGATGCAGTTATGAATTTTCACCAAGGATATTTCCTAGGTGGCGATGTGTATGCCTGTTTGATGGTATGTAATATGTAGTCTCCCTTTTTTTGTATTAGCAGCCATTGTTGGTTATTGTCTAAATCAGTGTTTCTCAACTTTTTTTTAATAATGAGACTTTTTAGACATTTTTTCATAACTACACCCTCTCTCTGTGAAATTTCAATACCACAGACAGCTGTGTATCTATTTTTGTATTGTGGCCCTTTAGAGGAACACAAACCATTATAATATTTAAGATTTTTCACCTCTAAGAACTCAATTTTATCCCCTTTGTGGCAATATTGTCCCTGTTGAGAATGCATGGCCTAGATCTATTATTTTATTATGAGTTTCAAATGGTAGTATTCTAATTTTATCATTCATTATTCATTTGTTAGCTATAATATTTCTGTACAGAGAATTTTCCCTCATCAACTGTATTAGAGTTCTCCAGAGAGACAGAACTGATAGGATATGTATACAGATTATGAGAGGGAATTTATTAGGGGAATTGGCTTACCCAATTATGAAGGCTAAGGAGTCCCATGATAGGCCATATGCAAAGTGGATGCTGGTAGTATGGCTTAGTCCAAGTCCGAAAGCCTCAGAACCAGGGAAGCTGATGGTGGCCTCAGTCTGAGGCCAAAGGAACTTGAAAGCTGAAGAGTCTCGTGATCTGATGTCCATGGACAGGAGAGCAGTGTGTGTCCCAGCTCCAGTGAATAGGAGATTCACCTTTTCCTCAATTTTTTGTTCTCTGATGACCCCAAGCAGATTGGATAGTGCCCACCCATATTGAGAGCAGGTCTTTCCCACCTGTCCATTCAGGCCCACATTCTAATCTCTTGTGGAAATACCTTCACAGACACACCCAGAAAGATTGCTTTACCGAGATTCTAGGTATTCCTTAATCTAATCAAGTCAACACCTAGAATTAGCCGCATCAACTATTTGGTTATCTTGCATACAATTTGTAAAGGAAAGGCAGAAAAGTGCTTAATTCTTCCCCTACATTTAATAGTTTTAAAAATAACTAGTTGGTTCTCTAGAATCCTTTGTATGTACTGCCTACATTTCTTGCCATTTTTTTCTGTAAGATTGTTGATCTTTTTCTTGTTTATTTTTAGAAGCTTTTTACAGTGCTATGAATATTAACTCTTTGTGATGTAAGTTGCAAATAATTTCACTAGTTTGTTACTTGCTTTTTTACTTTGTTTAGGTTGTTTTTTCCATGCAAAAGTTTTTATTGTTGTTATTTTATTTTATGCAGCTGAAATTATCAATATTTGCTTTTGTGACTTCTGAGTTTTTTATCATAAAGAAATCTTCCCTAAAAGTAATTACAATTTTTTTCCAATATATTCTTCTAATACATTAGTGGTTTTATTTTTTATGTTTAATCTGTGTAAAGTTTCCTTTAGCATAAGGAGTGAAGTGGGGATCCAAGCTAATTCTTTCCAGATAATTACTAATTTTTTTTCTCAATTTTATTTATTTTAGTGTTTTACAGTGTGTGGTTTCAATGCATGCATATCTTGCACAATGATTCACTTAGGGTAGATAACATAGTTTTGTCACCATTAGTTTACCCTTATCTTCCCCCCACCCCCACCCCTCCCAAACTTTGGTATTCTATTCTCTACTTTTTTTAAACACGCAAGGATTAATATCCTTATTGCAAAAAGAACTCTTAAAAATGAATTAGAAAAATCTAAGCTGAAATTTGTTGAAGGACATGGGCAGATAACTTACACACCCAAAGAAGTAAACTTGGTTAATAAGTATCTACTAGGATCTGGTCGTGCGCAGGGGTGGAGCTGTCTCGGCCCCCGTCTCTCAGTTTCCCAGGCACTGGGCCGGCTCCATTGCTGGCCTGGATATGCGGCAGCTGCAGAAGGGCTAGGGCCTGCAGCCCCATCTCCTGGCACCCTCCAGGTTTTGACAGGCTTGCATCGCTGGCCTGGATGTGCAACCTGATTTTTTTTTTTTTTGGTATGCTAATCAATTGTGCCATTTACTGACATTGTGCCAGTTTATTTTATGGTGTGGGGATGTCACAGCTCTGTGTCTATTTGGAAACTTGCTGTCCGTTTGTGTCTGTTTGTGTCTATTTGGAAACTTTACTCATGTGCTTTGCTAGGAACTGTTTCCTTTCATGATAGAACTATTATCAGCTGCTGCCTAGATGCTGAAGAAAGGGCAATTGGTCTTCTTAAAAGTAATCGCTCATACTTCTTTTTCTGTTATTGGTGGACATTTTCTTTGGAAAGAACTCTTCCAATGAAAACAACTAAAGATACTGGTTAAAATGTAAATCATCTTAAGAGCTTCAAAGAACTGACAAGATAGTAAGGAACTGTCCAGCTGATTTGTGAAAGAAAATGGAGTTTAGGAGCATCAGTGAGCCAAGGACACTTTTGCTGTGAGGGCATTTTTCCCTTGGGTAAATTTGAGCTTTGTTTATGGCTTTCTCTTGGGGCACAAGGGACAGACAAGACCCAAGGCCCTCCAAAGGAGGAAAGTCCAACATGCAACTATTAGAACTACAGATTAAGCTAATGTGTATATATGTGTGTGTGTGTGTGTGTGTGTGTGTGTGTGTATGTATGTATATCTGCTGCGGATTTGTGTGGGAATGGAGTTCTTGTTTTGATAGCACAGAAGGTGTATAAAGCAGCTCGATGTTAATTGTTATTCAAACAACATTAATTGTTAATGCATAGTGTAAGTTTCACATGTAAGTGCTTCTTTTGCCTCGTTCGCTTTTACTTTTTGCCTTTAGGTTGAATTCACTAAGAAACGATAGCAAGTCTGCAGGAAAAGTTAATTTCCAAAGCTGTTCAGTGTTTAATAATAGTGGTTCAAGGTAATTCCGGTTCTTCAGAAAATTTTCAGTTTTGGCTCTGAGATCAAAAAATCAAAACTTTACCATTGCTAAGTCATTAAACTGCTTTGTGGTAGGGCAAGTCAGGATTTTCAGCTTCTATTTTTGTTAAAAAATCACAGGACTGACAATGGTTAAATCCACAAGAGCAAATGAAGTTCACTGTTAACACTATTGATTCAAAAACACTTGAGAGAGTGAATTTTTTTTGAAAGGTACCTGGTAAAGAATAATACAATGAATAATCACAGGCTTTAAACACCTTACATTTTCACTATCTTCATAAATTTATTTAAACCATTTTTTCCATACATTTTTTTTTTTTTTTTACCATCAGTTATAACTCATCTTAGCAGATTCCAGTTTAGGTTGTACTGAATTAGTGTTTTCTCAATGTTTTTGGAAATATTCTCACCTTTAGTTGTTCCACACAGACTAATCATAAAATCTAATTCTTTAAAAACTTCAGACTTGGCATTGACTCCTGAATGAATTGGCATTGACTCCTGAATAAACAGCTAAGTAGTATAGGTAACATCTGTTGACTCATCAAGATTCAAGGAAAACCACTCAAAATTATTCATCTTGTTTTTAAATTAATTATTGATGGTATTGCCAATATTCTCAACTCGTTGAGCAACTGTTCTCACTAAAAGGCTAATAGTCTTAAACAAGTCTATTTTCTCTGGACACATTTCTTCAGCTGCTGCAATCTAAAATGATTTAGTTTATTCATTACTAATAAACAGCTTTCCTTCCTTGGCTAACAAATGAGCCACTCAGAAACTTACTTTTGTAGCAACTTCATTTTAATTTTTAGATTTGTTAAGGCATTCTGCTGTGATGAGATATTCTGTATTAAATTTTCTAATTTTTCTGACTTGCTTTCCTTGAGTTGGAAATATTGTGATGAGTACTTAGTCTGGTAATGTTAATGTACATTTTTATTCTTTTAGTACAGCCACAGTGTCACTGCATAATAAACACAGTCCTTTGCCGTCTAATTAAATAACAGTATAATCCATGCTTCACTGTGCCTTGAAAAGTAACTTTCAAAGTCCAGTTTTCTCTTTTTCCTCTTGTTTCAACATGATGAATATGCACTGAAATAAAAAATTAAAAAGTGTTGGACATAGAAGATGGCGACGGGTCTGGAGCGGCCGTACCAGGATACAGCGCGATCCTCAGAGCTGTGCGC
>NW_007733818.1:0-47333 GCF_000696425.1 Galeopterus variegatus
AGGAACCGGTCTGTATGTGGGATCCGAACCCTCGGTGGGAGCGCCACCACACTCCCAAGCGGCGCACTGTAGCAGTGCGCCACCGGGCCAGCCCAGAAAATATTTTTTGAAAGAAGTTAAAGAAGACCTAAATAAGTGGAAAGACACCCTGTGTTCATGCAATGGGAGACTTATTATTGCCAAGATGATCTACAGATTCAACACAATCCCTATCAAAATCTCAGCTGGCTTTTTTGCAGAAATTGATAAGCTGATTCTACAATTCATAGGGAGATGCAAAAGACCCAGAATACTCAAAGCAATTCTGAAAAAGAACAAAATTGGAGGACTCACACTTTCTGATTTCAAAATTTACTGCAGATCTGGTCGGTTAGCACAGTAGGTTAGAGTGTGGTGCCGATAACACCAAGGTCTAGGGTTTGATCCCTGTTTCCGACCAGCCACAAAACAAAACAAGAACAACCAAAACTTACTACGAAGGTGCAGTAATCAGGGTAGTGTGGTCCTGGTGTAAAGACAGACATATAGATTAATGAAATATCACCGAAAGTCAAAAATAAACCCTCACACTTATGGTCAATCAATTTTCAACCACCAAGACAACTCAACAGAGGAAAGAACAGTCTTTTCAACTAATGCTGCTGGGACTAAACATCCACACGAACAGGGTGCAGCTGGACTCCAACCTTACGCCAGGCACAGAGATGAACTCCAATGGTCGTAGACCTAAACGAAGAGCTAAAACTACGGCGCTGCTAGAAGAAAACACAGGACCACATTTTTGTGACCTTGGGTTAATTTCTTAGACATGATATCAAAGTACAAGTGACAAAAGGAAAAAAAAATACAGATGAATTGAACTTCATCAAAATTTTAAAAGTTTGTGCTGAAAGTAAAAAGAGAGCCCGCAGGATGGGAGGAAGTGTTTGTAAATCATATATCTGATAAGGGACTTGTATCGAGAATACATTAAAAACTCTTACAACTCAACAATAAAAGAAGACAAGCCAATTTTAAGATGGGCAAAGGATCTGATAAACACTTCTCCAAAGATGGATGGAAAGACGTTCAACTCATTAGTCGTTAGGGAAAGGCCAGTCTAAACCCTGATGAGATACCGCTCCACACCCCCCAGGATGGCCGGAATGAAAAAATCGGATGACAACAAGTGTCGGCAAGGATGTGGCAGGATGGCAGCCCGTGCGTGCACTGCTGGTGGGACTGTGAAGTGGTGCGGCCGCTCTGGAACACACCTGGTGTTTCCTCAAAATGCTGAACACGGAGTTACACATGACCCAGCCATTCCAGTCCTAGAAATATATGCCCCCGAGAATTGAAAAGACACGTCCCAACCCAAACTCGTACGTGGGTGTTCACAGCAGCATTAATCCTAACAGCCCCAAAGAGGAAACTACTCAACGTCCATCAGTGAATGAATCGATAAACGAGACGTGGGTCCCCACACAGTGGGGCACTGTCATTCAGAATGAAAGGAACGAGGTGCTGACGTGCGCTGCCACGTGGAATGACCTCGAGAATATTACGCTGAGTGAAAGAAGCCAGTCACGAAAGGACGGATATTTTATGGTTCCAACTTACACGCAATGTCCAAACTAGGTAAATTCATAGAGATGGAAAGCCTTGGGCTGGGGTGGGGATAGGGTGGAGGATGGGGTGACTACTAGTGCGTGTGGGGCTTCTTTTAAGGGGAGATAAAAATGTTCTAAAACTAGATTGTCGTGCTGGTTGCACAACCCTATGACCTTACTAAAAAACATTAAATTGTACCCTTTAAATGGATGAACTATATGGTATGTGAATTATATCTCAATAAAGCTGTTTGAAAAAAAGAACACAAGATCTCTCCCGATTTCCCTCCCCGCGGCTCACAAACGCGTCAGGCAGGTTTTCAAGGTCCTCAGTGGTCCACCGTGTTTTCTCCTCGGCCGTCCCTTCCTTCTAACACGTTGCCCAGCTGCTGAGCAGACACGCCAGCCTATTGCTGTTACTGAACGGAAAAGTTATGCCAGCAACTCTGCCACCTGCCAAGCAGTCCATGTGTCAGGAGCTGCGTCCTGCCCTCCCAACCTCAGTGCCACCCCACGAGGCAGCTGCTCCTGCCCCTCCCGGACCAAGTGCTCAGGGCTGCAGGTCGGCCAGCTCTGTCTAGCGGTGCCCTGGCCCCAGAGCCGACTGTGCTGACATCCTCCCAACTCCATGCCCTGCTGGATGGTGCCACGTGGGTGGCCGGACTGAAATCAGCTATGGGAAGAGTATCGACACCAGGGAAATCGGCAAAGGCTAGAGTCCACTTTACCCCTGGAGATCTGGTGGTTGAACACCCAAGGGCACCATGGGACTGTCCTCCTCCTGAGTCCCTGGGCTGCTACCCCACCTCCCTGCAGACATTACTGACCCCTTTTGGAGCTCCCCCTAGTGTTCGGGCACTGCAGTGCCTTTGCTGGGGCTGCTGGGGCTGCTGACTAAAACCCAGAACAGCTTTCCTGGCTGGCGCTTGCCAGCCTGGGCCGGGGTGGCTGCCAACGCTGAGAACAAGCGTGTGTTTCATGCCTCAGGGCTGTTTCAGGCGCCTTTGCGGAGGCTGCGTGAAGCCACACAGCCAAGTTGGCATCTCCTCCGAGCTCTCACATCCTCGAGGGCCAGAAGTCCCACGGGCTTCAGAAGCTGCAGGTTTGGAGGTGCCAGACGGAGCCCCGTGCACCCCCAGAGGCAGCCACGAGGGACTCTGAGAAGGGCCCTGCAACCCCCAAGCTTTAGGACACACAGCCTCCGCTTTCATGCCAGAAGTCCCCTCTGCCACTGCCTTTAACAGGCATTTTACCACTAGAGCAAGTCTGGGGGGAAGTGGGAATGAACACGTCCTTAACTTCAGGACCAGCTACAGAATTTGCAGGGCCCACTGCAAAATGAATATAGGGATCTTGTTCAAAAAGCATTAGGAGTTTCAGGGCAGGGACAGCAAAGTGTCCACCCAGGTGTGGGACCATCCTGGAGCCACCCTACTCCCTCCCCAGAGGCAGCAGCAACTCATCACGATGCTCCCCAGGTCCTCCCTGGCCTCTAGGGACCCTGGTGAGGCTCGGTAAGCACTTTACAAGATGCCTGGGGGGCCCCGGGTGGGAGCTGGCGGTGTTCCTTCTGCAAAGGCTGCCTACGAGAACATTCCTGCACGGTGCAGACGGCTGGAGGCGAGGCCCAGCCCCCAAAGCTCGTCACCTCCACCCCAGTGCAGGGGGCGGGCAGGCACTCAGGCGAGGGGTGGTGAGCTCAGCCTCAGAGGCCCACTTTTACAGCAAGAGGGGCAGTGAGCAGGCTCCCCCAGCTCTGCTCTCCTCCGTTTGTCCCCTGGAGAGGCCTGTCCAGAGGCCCAATGCCCAGGATCGGCGGGCCCCCTTGTCCTGGTAGAACTGTAGGCGGGAGCCCTCTGTGCGTGGTCCTGGGAAGGAGCAGCTCCATCCTCACAAAATCTCACGTGGAAGGGGGCAGAGGCTGGAAGTGCTGCAGCCCTGGCCTGAGGCAGGGCAGACCCAGGCCTGACTGCCTCACCCCGCCCCTGCCTCGAGCAGTAACATTTACCCTCAGGCCTAACGCAGGCAGAATCTCCGTGCAGATGGCGGGAAGAGAGGAGAGGAAAACATCACGTGATCCCGCCCCAGGAACGAGTCAGCCAGAGCAGGGGATGTGGGGAGGAGCCCCGCAGGGCCGGCAGAGGCCAGCCCCCGGGAGGCTCCCCTCACTGCAGGACGGGGGTGCGGGTGGGGACTCCGGCGTCCGCCCGTGGGGGAGCAGCCACTCACCACGTCATGGTGGGGCGGGAAGTCGAAGGGGTACTCATCGCCCAGCAGCTTGTTGTAGGCGCAGTCCTTGTGCACCTGGTTTCCGTAAGCCCCGTAGTAGTCGTAATCGAGGACCTAGGAGGAGGCGACTCAGTCACTGCCCTTCCTCCCCCTCCCTGCTCCTTCCCTCCACAAACACAGCTTGGGGCCTGCTGGTGGCAGGTGCTGAGACGCGTCCTGCAGAGCCAGACTGGTGCTGGCCTCAGCGGGCCTCCCCTCCTGCAGGTGCAGGTATGTTGCGGCCATGGAGGGAGGCCGTGTGGTTCTGGCAATATACACACATACACACACACGCACACGTGCACACACATACGCACACACACACATACACACAGAGACATGTACACACACGCGCGCACGCACACATACACGCACATACACATATACACACGCACACACATACACGCACGCACACATACACGCACATACACATATACACACGCACACACATACACGCACGCACACATACACACATGCATACACGCACACACATACGCACACACATACACGCACGCACACACACACGTACACACATTCACACACACACATACAGGCACGCACAGATACACACATGCACACACACGTGCACACACGCACATGCACACACACGCACATACACACAGACACGTACACACGCACGTGCACACACGCACATACACACGCACGCGCAGACACGTACACACACAAGCACACGCAGATACACACAAACACACACACGCGTGCGCACGCACGCACACATACACACATGCACACACACACATACACATACGCACACGCACATGCACACACGCACACACACATGCAGACACGTACACACGCGCGCATGCACAAATACACACAAACACACATACACACGTGTGCACACACATTCACACTGACACACACGCACACATACACGCACACGCACACACGTGCACACACGCACATACACACGCACACACATGCACACACACGCACATACACACAGACACGTACACACGCGTGCGCACGCACACATACACACAGAGACATACACATATACATGCTCACACACACATGCACATACACACAGACACGTACACACAAACACATACACACACTCACATTCACATACACACACACATGCATACACACATGCACACACACGCACACACATACACAGAGACATACACACATGTACACGCACACACACGCACATACACACAGACACGTACACACAAACACATACACACACATACACAACGTGCACACACAACATGCATACACACATGCACACACACGCACACACATACACAGAGACATACACACATGTACACGCACACACACGCACATACACACAGACACGTACACACAAACACATACACACACTCACACATTCACATACACACACACATGCATACACACATGCACACACACGCACACACATACACAGAGACATACACACATGTACACGCACACACACACACATACACACAGACACGTACACACAAACACATACACACACATACACAACGTGCACACACACGCACGTGCACACACTTTCATACACACATACACATTCACATACACACAAGCACACACACATACACACATATACACACACATACACGTACACACACATACACACACACGCACAAACTACATAAACTGCAGATCACTGCAGTGATGCTCCAGGAGCTGTTGCCATGGTGACCTGGGACCCTGTTCCCACTCTGGGCCAGACCCTGCTGGAAGTGCCACATACTCCTAATGGACAACTGGAGGCCCAGAGAGACTAAACCTTGCCCAGGTCACACACAAGTGCCCAACAGAGCCATGGCATGAAGCCTGGTGGTTGCAGAGTCTGGATCCCCTGCCATTGCCTCGGCGCCTCCTGCCATCTGCCCCTCTGTCAGACAACCCCACCACCCAGGCTCTGCCTACCGCCCCCCCTTCCAGACTGCTGGCACCACACAGATGTGAGTACAGGTGCAGGCTACTCTCACCTCCCAGCCCTGCCCACCATGCCCACCAGCCCTCACCTCCTCTCTACAGCTCAGAGCTGAGTGTGAGGTTATAACTGAGTTGGGCTCCACAGCTCCTCAAGCCCCAGCTCAAGCCCCGGTGTCCAGGGAGGGGTCTTTCCCAGCAACTTCTCACTCCCTGGCCAGGCACGGCCCACCCTGGTCTGTGAGACCACAGCAGGGACATCCTAGCAGTGGCCGCCCTGCTGCAGTGTCAGGGATTGGAGGGACATTGCCCGTCTCCTGGACTCCCAGGGTGACTCCCACATGGGGTGCAAAGTCTGCCCATCTTGGGACCAAGGATGTGTTCCTGACTCCAACTCTTGGCTCCTCTCTGCCCAGGGACTCCAGGGGTGAGGGGCTTCCAGGGCTACCCAGGCTGAATGCGGTGAGCTGTGCTTAAAGACAGCGTCTTCCCAGGCCTATCCTCCCCACATCGTCTCTAGGAGCCATATATGAAGGGACCATGATCAACAAGGCTCTGAGGACATGACCCCAGAGCCAGGGCCCCTGCTGTGAGCTCTGGCCCCCGTCTCCCCTGACGATGCCCTGGGACTCACCATGGACATGTGCTGCTATAGGGAGGGAAGACGGCTGCCCTGCAAGGTGACCTTAATTTGTACAAATCTGGATCAAATGCTAACGCGTGGTGGGTGTTAGAGCCTCACATCGTCTGCTCCAGAGTCCCCATCCCAGGGTTTCACGAGCAGGACTGGCTTTTATTCTCTCTGAAGACACAGGTCCTGGAGAGGCACTGAGGGTGCTGGGAGGCCCCAGAGGGCACCCACAGGCCAGGATGCTGTGAAATCTCAATTGAGAAACCAAACGCACTGAGTGCATAATTTTGAGCTAAATCCTCTCACTACCATAAATTAACAGTTGGGGCGGCAGAAATATACGCGCAAAAGTATGAGAAGATGCTCTTGGTTCCTCCTGCACCCTGGGGGAGTCTCCTGTGCTGTCTCCCACCTCCAGGGAGGAGCCCTCCCCACGTGGCCAGGGGCAGGAGGCCCCAGCTCTCACGGGCAGGTCCACGGGACTCAGCTCCCCACCTGGGGTGAGGGGACAACGCAGAGGTGGGAGGGGGCGGTGAGCAGGGCCTCTCTGCTGAATGGACCAGTGGCGCTGGTGAGACTGCTGGGCGCAGAGCTGGAGCTACTCACCGGGGCGGCGCCTTGGAGGTTAAACCATCCCGGCCGCTCCCAGCCATGCCGCTCCTGGAACACACAGCCTCGTCCGAGGAGCTCCTGCACAGGCGGGGTGAACAAGCCCCTTCAGACATGGAAGGCACCCGCGCAGGGCGGAGAGCGACCACATTGCCCCTCCAAAGCCAGGTGTAGAGGGCAAAGAGGCGCTTGCACTCAGAACTAGGACCCCAGCCCAGCCTGCCACTCCCACCCTAGAGCCCCACACCCCCAACACCCCCACTGCCTCGCCCCAAGAATCCCCAGTCTAGGAACTGAATCGTGTCCACCTCCTCCCATTGATATGTGAAAGCCCTAACCCCCAATATGACCACATTTGGAGATGGGTGACTTTCAGGTGACTAAGGCTAAATGAGGTCATAGGGTGGGGCCTGACCCAGTAGGGCTGGTGCCCTTCTAAGAGGAAGAGACTCCAGAGCTCTCTCCACCATGTGAGGACACAGCCAGAGGCAGCCATCTATGAGCTAAGAGGCCTCCTGCAGGAACAGAGTCATTCGCTGACACCTTGATCTTGGACCTCCTGGTCTCCAGAAACATGAGAAAATAAATCTCTGTTGTTTAAACCACCCAGTCTGTGGTGTGTTGTTATGGCAGCCAAGCAAACTAATACACCACATGACCCAGCAATTCCACTCCTAGATACATGCCCAAGACAGCCGGAAGCAGCGTCTCAAACACACACGGTACACATGTGTGCACAGCAGCCAGAAGTGGGACAGACCACGCGGCAGCAGCCGATGCAGGACAAACAAAACGTGGTCTGTGTGCAATGGGATATTATTCAGCCACAAAAAGGAACAGAATTTCTGACACGTGCTGCAGCACAGATGAACCTCTAAGACATGCTGAGGGGAAGAAGCCAGACACAAAGGTCACACATCGTATGGTTCCCTTGGTATGAAATGTCCAGAACAGGCAAAGTTGTAGAGAGGAAAGGAGGTTACAGGTTGGCAGGGGCTGGGGGGAGGGACAATGAGGAGTGACTAATTAATGGGACGGGGCTTCTGTGTGGAGTCCTGAGAATGTTCCGGAACTAGACAGTGGTGATGCATGCACAGCCCTGTAGATGCACTTAATGCTCTGAGGCGTACTCATTAAAATGGTCATTAAATGGCTAATTTTATGTTTTGTGTACTTTACCACAATAACAAGTATAACAGACACGGGGAAGTAATCTAGTGGAAGATTTCTTTGACAATAAATTTGGTATTAAAACAGAAAGAAAGAAAGAAAGACTCCCCACTCTCAGGTTTAGAAGGACCTGTCCACGCCCTGCCCCTGACTGGCAGCAGGGCCCAGAGCCCAGGCCCAAGGGGGCCGTGGAAGCTGAGTCTGGCCCAGGTGCGGGTGCCCAGACGGATGGTCTAGCAGCCCTGGGTGGGGTGGATGCAGGCAGAGCACAGAGCGGGAGGAGAAACACCCATGATCACGGTGCCATAGTGACACCCGTAGGTCCTCTCCACATGTCGGGGACGCCACAGGGCAGCAATCAAGTACAGAAGAACCCCTGCTGTTCAGTGGGGAAGGAGGCACCCACAGATCACCTTTCCAAGGAGGGAAAGTGTTAGTCTCAGAACCCCACTTAAAGGGGCAGGCTCCTCTCCTTAAAAAAGAGAGAGAGAGGGCCGGCCCGGTGGCGCACTGGATAAGTGCACGGCTTGGGAAGCGCGGTGGCGCTCCCGCCCGAGGGTTCGGATCCCACATACAGACCGGTTCCCGCTCACTGGCTGAGCGAGGCGCGGGAGCAGCACCGAGGGTTGCGATCCCGTTGCTGGTCCCCGGTCCGGTACGGGGGCAACACTGAGAGTTGCGATCCGTTGCCAGACACGGAAAAAGACAAAAGACAAAAAAAATAATAAAAGAGAGAGAGAAAATGTAAGTGGCTGTCGAGTGTCATAGGATGCTGACCAGGAAGCGGGGGCAGGGGTGGGCTTCAGCCCTCGCCGAGTCTCTTTGGGTAGAAGTGTTTGGTTGTAAGGAATGTGTCTGAGCCCACCGTGAGCTGGGCAAACCCTGCATTCATTCCTGGAGGCTGTTGAACTGTCGGGACTGGCAAGGGGGTGATTGAAGGCCTGGGGGCAGGTGGGGGTGACCCTGAGGCCATGTGGCCTGAGATCACAGCTGGCCCACCAGCTGGGCCAAGGGGCCAGGGCGGTCTGGTAACCAGCCTTCTGACCACTGACGTCTCCCGGCCTCTCCCCAGGAGGTGCAGCTGATACTGGGGTCCCTCTTGGTTTAGACACTGGAGTCCCAGAGGAGGGAGGCCCCTCCTCCAGCTTAAATGCCACCTGCTCCCTGAGCCTGCTCTCCTGTCTCCCCCTCCATCCATCCACTCAATGAACCAGAGTGACTAGGACATAGCCCCTGTTCCCACGTAAGCAAAGCATCCAGCACAGGATGACTGGGAGGAGGGAATGCAGGCGGGCAGGAGCACGGAGTGGGAGCGCCAGGAGCACGCACGGGGCAGAGCTCAGGGAAGGGCACCTGGCAGTGGGTTTCATCGTGTAAGCAGAAGCTCACCAGGGGAAAAAGGCATCCCAAGCAGGCCTCACAAGCAGGGGCCCATCTTCTCAGCACACACAGCCCGACTGTCCCCACTCTGACATTCGACAGCACACACCCACCGTGCACCTGCTCCCCAGACCCCTGCCCTGCAGCGCTGGGATGTGCTGTCTCCTCCCCTGGAATCCCAGTCCCTTGGCGGGAGCCGTTTCCCCACACGTCCCAGCCCCGAACACAGGGCGCAGCCCAGAGGCCTGCTGGGTTCACAGCCTCGTCGCCCCTGCAGTGCCTGCCCTGCAGTTGGGGTTTCTCCTTGCATTACCGTTGCCCCAATACCCTGAGGACTTCCCAGAGAGTCACCACGGCCTGGCACGCAGCAGGACTTGCTGGGAGTGGTACCTCGTGCAGGGGGTCCCTCCTCATGTTGCGCCCAGCCAGTGGCTCGTCGTGGGGGAAGACAACGGAGTAGTTCTTGGCGTAGGACTCGTGGCTGCGCTCGCGGATCCAGCGGCGGTGGTCTGTGAGCGAGTGATGGAAGCGCCTGCCGCGGACGGAGGGACCGGGTCACTGCTCTGGGGACGGCCCGTCAGGGGAGGGCTGGCCAAGGACCAGGGCAAACCTGGACCCTCGTCCCCTCGGCTGGAGTCCTCCCCGTGGCTCAGCGCCGGGGTGGCTCCTGGCTCTCCACTCGCCCCCACACCCGGGGCTCAGCCTGCTCGCCCGCAAGCCCCTGCCCTGCTGCCGTAGTGAGCAGAGGGGGTGCTGCAGACAGGGCCGAGCCGGGCGCTCATGCCCGACAGACACACTGGGCTCTGGTCTCGCTCTTGCCGCATTGCCATCTGCTCTCTGGACTCCAGAGTTGGGGATTTCGGGCCCCCGCATACCCAGGGGAGTGAGTGGGCCCCCGAGAGGGAGGGGCTCAGAAGCCCAAATAGACTAGTGAAGGTTAATGGGAGGAGTCTTTAAAGCTCAGGGTCGACAGTGTGTCACCCCGGTGTCACCGCGGTGTCAACACCAGTCCCCTTTCTCCTCAGCAAGGAGCCCCCTCCCCCGCTGCCAGTGTGCAGGACCCCAGGTCTCTCCAGGAGAAGCCCAGCTGTGGAGGGGAGCAGCTGCAGAATCCAGCCTCTGGGGCCAGAGAAGGTCTGACAGGATAGCTTTGGGTCTGTCTCCTTGAGGCTGGGGACAGCATGTGCAGCCCCCTACTGGGGTCCAGCTCCAACCCAGGGGGCCCCACACCATTTCTTGCTGAGCCGAGAGGCCCTGCAGCTGGCCTGTGGCCCAGGCCCCTCCTCCTGCCTTCTCGTGGGCAGAACAGCGGGCTGGATTAGACGCCTGGCCTGGCCATGCCGGGACCCACAGCCCCGTCCTTTGCTGGACTCTGCCTGGTCCTCCCAGCCACCGCCGCCAGCCACATCCCCCGTGGAGTTCCTGAGCTCTGCGGTACCTGCCCAGCCTGTCGGGGCAAATTGACTCTTAGTCTGCATGTCATTCTGGCAGGAACGTCTTTCTGGTGGGGCGGTGGGGAGTGAGCTACAGGTGTGCGCGTTATTATTAATGACACTATTACTAAGAATTGCTCTTTTCCAGCATAACCCCAGGGCTGAGTGCTGTCTCCAGAGACCTCTCTGTTGCCCTATGCATGGGGCCCAAAGTCTGCCTCATCTCATACGAGAGGAAACAGGCTGGGAGGGGACACGAGTGTTCCTGGTCACACCGCAGAGCCAGGAGGTGAAGGAGGCCTGGTGGGGACAGGAGGGCCCCGGGAGGGCTCTGGAGGCAGCGCAGGCCTGCGCGGGGTGTGGGGTCTGGAAGCGCAGCTCTGGTTCGAAAGCTGGGTGACTTCAGACAAGTCGCCTCCACCTTGTGTTCGTAGGGGTGGTTTGATGTGGCCCTTCCCAAGGTCCCTTGCAGCTTATCATTTCTGGAACCTTCCTCTTTGGGGGAAGTGCATGGGCGCAGCCCCAGACGGGCTCCGAGGCAGCTGCAGAGCAGACCTCACTGCACTGGGTAGCATGGAGGGGGTGGCAGTCGGGGGGACTTTAGTGTCTGCCTGTCTGTCTCTCTCTCCCTGACCCCTGAGGGTGTAATGTCCTCCTCAGGCCAGGAAGGAGCGAGGTTAGCAGAAGCATGCGGGTACCCGGAGCTGAACCTGCAGCCCCTCCACCCCCCACCCCGGCCTCTGGCCCCTGTGGGGCAGCTGGGGTCTCCCCAAGGACACCGTCCACCAGGAGTGGTCACGAGTGGAGTGGGCTGAGCAGGCCACAGAGGCAGGTCTCCCTCCCTGCTGCTCTGCCTCGACTGCCACCCTGCAGAGCACAGGACAGGCCCAGGTTACCCTAGGGGGGAGACACCACAGCCCAGCCCCACCGACACCCACCCGCCAGGCCCTGCCTGGGTCAGAGGAGAGTTGAGGTGCCACCCTCCTGACCTGGCCCTGTGTCACTGTCCTGTCCTCTTTAAGGGTGGCCCTGACCTGCAGAAGGCCACTGGGCAACAGGGATGCCTCTCAGCTCTGGCCATCAGTCCCCGTGCCTCTGCTCAGGTTTATTTAGTGCTTCTGTGGGCAGACCAGACGCTGAGCACTTGACCTACACGGCTTGCTGCTCCCAAACCTTTGCAGTGTCGCCATTACCGCCTCCGTGTCACAGACGAGGAAATTGCTCGGCACTAGGTATGATTCACTCCTGGCCACTCTATAGTGACCGATGGAACAGGAATGCTAGTTGGCGCCACCTGGCTCCAAGCCCCAGACACACACCGAGAATGATTGTCCCAGCTCTGCCTGCTCCCCAGGCCTCAGTCTCCCCACCTGTAAGTGGGATGATGAGATCCCACTGATGGCTCCAGAACTCTCCAGAGGGTCAGGCAGGACCCCGGGACAAGAGACCCTGGAAACTGAAGGGCCATGGATCTGCCAAAGCCAGGTGCCCGCACGGCGTAGCCTGCCTGCTGCTGGCCCTGCCCTCGGGTGTATGGGCGTACTCACCTGATGTCGTAGCTGTACATGTCCTTCTCCGGGCGCCCGTGGACAATCCAGTGGGCCAGCTCCTGCCCACAGCCACCGCCCAGCATCATTCCTGGCAGAAGCAGAACCACAGGTCTGCAGTCTGTTCCCAGGTACCCAATATAGTCCAATTCCATGCTCTCCCCATCTGCACATGTGGTGCATGCCCCAAGCCCTGATCTCATACCGGGGATGCTGCACGCCCCCCCAGCTGGACCGCACCCTGCCCGCAGCCTCTCTAGCCTCTCCCGTCTCCACCGCTGTCCGGCTGCGGCACTCCGGGACCGCTTCCCGCCACTGCCCGCACTCACCAGCACTGTTGAAGCCACAGCCCAGGAAGAACCCACGGAGCTCGGGTGCCTCCCCCATCAGGGGCTTGTGGTCAGGCGTGAAGGATTCTGAAAGGGAGGGGGAGGCCTGAAGCTCCCTCCAGCCCACATGCACTTGGGATGAGGTCTCCCGAGAGAGTGATAGTCCAGCCAGGGGCTGCAGGTGCCTGCTTCATCCAGACCCTCTCCATCCTGAAAACCCAGCACAATGCCACTTCCTCCAGGCAGCCTCCCCTCCTGCCCACGTTCCCTGAGCTCCCTGGCATTTGCTGCCAGAACCACCCAACTGCAGCCTGACTGGCTGTGCCTTGTAGGGTCCAGGTCAGTCTCGGGGCTATTGTTATTCTCCTGCCCACACAGGGCTCTCGTGACCCCCACGCAGTGCCATGGGCCCCTTCACTGCACCACTGTCCTACAGTGTTATTGCCAGTGACTCGTCCCTCTTGCCCACCAGACCATGTGAGGGCAGGGACTGGGCTCTGCTCACCACCATGTCCCAAGGCCTAGCACAGGGCCCAGCAAACACAGGCACTTGAGAGATGTTCGCTGAATGAATGAATGACCATCAGTTCTTTGGGAGAGGGGACCAAGCCTCCTGCTTCCGTCTGCTGCCAGCGAGCCTCGGACAGAGGCCAGAACAGGGTGGAAGAGGGACCCTGGGGCATAAAGAGCTAGACTTTGCAGCCACAGTCCTGGAATCAAACCCTGCCCTTCCCCTTCCTTGCTGTGTGACCCTAGGCAAGTCACTTTGCCTCTCTGAACCTCAGTTTCCTCATCTGTAAAATCAAGATCAGGGTGCTTACTTCACAGGGCTACGAGCGTTTGCAGCCTGCCTCAGGGGCTCGGCCCTGGGGAGGCAACTTGGAACAAGACAAATCCCACTCCCGGGAGCTGACAGGAGCACAGGGGGACAGAGAGTAAATACTCACACAGGCAAAAAACAGAATGCCTCGTAAAGAAAACACAGAGGGATGAGCGGCCGGGTCACTGAGCTGCTGGCTGCTGCCAGCACCGTCTGCGGCACGTGCTGTTTCTACCTGCGTTGTATCATAGATGAGGACAGGGCTCAGCTCTGGGCCTGATGTGTGAGGGTCACTCTGTTGGTGACTATGGAACTGGATGGACAGCCAGGCTGCCCGGCTCAAGCCCGTGTCCTCAACCTCTGCAGGTGGACCAGTAGCAAGCATCGTCCTGCACCCTGGAGGGCCATCAGGGCCTGACCCTCGGGGGACAGCATCTGAGCTGGGAGGGCAGCCAGCCACGGGGAACCTGGCAGGGACAGCTTCCAAACAGCAGGATGGGGCTGGACACGTCGGAGACACAGAGGTGGCTGCCAGGAAGGTGGAGGGGCAGGTCAAAGTGGGGGCAGGGCCCTACGGTGAGAGGTCAGAGGCCAAGGTGAGGATATTTATCCACCCTCTGAGTGGAGGGTCTCCAGGAAGGGAGAGCAGTTGGTGAGGAAGCCTCAGGACTTCCCCAGGGCCAGCATGAAGCTGGGCCAGGGTGGTCGCCAAGCGGTCATCTGGGTGAGAGGCGCCTGGAGGAGGTGACGGCAGGCGAAGGGAAGAGGTGAGCCCGCGCTATGCCTGACGATGGGAGTGTGGGACCTGCTCCCAGGCCCAGGGCGGCAGGAAGTTCTGAACAATGGAACCCAAGGGACAGCTAGCAGGAGGCAGCAGGGACAAGGGTCTCTGATGCTTAACAAATGACTCAGGTGGGTTTGAGCCACGCAAGGACACAGGGGACCTCCAGGCAGAGTGGACGGCCGGGCTGGTGTCTCCCACCCCTGCCTCGGCTCTGGAATGAGAGCCCCACCCACCCTCCGGCTCCCTCCGCCCTCTGCGGGGTCCCTGAATCAAGGTCGTCTGAGACTTCCCTGTTCTTTTCTGGAGGCCAAGGGCCATTGACCGCGCCTGGCAAGGAGAAGAGTTGATTTCCCCAGGAAACCTCCCATCACAGCTGGGAGACCAGACACAAAGTGTCCTTGCACGCACATCTCCCCAAAACAGGGCTGTGTGGGGTAGTGACGGCTCAGACGCTCGCTGCCACCCTGCGCACTGCTGCGGGCCACGGCCCCACCCGCTTGGGGCTGCACCTTGCAACCCCCTGGGGGCTGCACCTTGCACCCAGGGCTTCTTTATGAGCCGAGTCGATTAAAGCAGACTTAGTGACGGCTCAGACGCTCGCTGCCACCCTGCGCACTGCTGCGGGCCACGGCCCCACCCGCTTGGGGCTGCACCTTGCAACCCCTGGGGGCTGCACCTTGCACCCAGGGCTTCTTTATGAGCCGAGTCGATTAAAGCAGACTGGGCCGGCAGTACATGCCGGGACAGAGGGCTGGACTTCCCCACGGGACACACATTGGGAACCCTCTCTCTTCCTGTCCTGGCCCTGCATGACCTGTGGAAGCCCCTGGACCTCCCTGGCCTCTCACTGTCCACTCTCAATCACGATGCTCAGTGCCATGGTCTGAGCCCGGCCTGTGCCCTGCACCACGCCTGTGGCTTGCTCACCCCTGGGAGCAGGGGCGCTGTGGCTGTTTCACAGATGGCAACACTGACGCACACAGGGCTCCCGCCCTGGTCACTCAGCCAATCGGGGCTCAGCCGGACTCCAACTCAGGGCCTTGGACACAAAGTTTCCCTTTCTGGGCAACACTGTGTCTTCTGAACCTCTCTCTCCACAGCCCTGAAGTAGGAACAGGGCTCACCTGCCAGCAAGGGGAACACCGTGTGATTCTGCTGGAATGCACAGTGCTCAGGCCTAGGCTGGGCTGTCCCTCCTCTGAGCAGCCACCCTCACCCACGGGCTCTGGCCTCCCCACCCCTGCGCTTCCCTGTCAGAGCACCTACCCACCCTGAGGTCAGCACCTCACCCTGGGTCTCCCCACCAGGCTGGGAGCCCTGGCCTGAGAGTGCCGGCCTCCAGCAAGGACGAAGGGCCGGGAAGGTAGAATGAATGACCACTGAATAAGTGCCAGAGGCCCCAGGACACTGGCCACTTCCAGGTGAACCGCACTCAGCTTAGAAACGTCTCCCTCAGTCCCACAGCTGTGAACATCTGGCTCCAGAGTCCGCTAGAGCCCCTCCTGCTTCCCCGAGATTACCCTTTGCCAGGACCCCAGGCCAGCAGTGTGACCCCTGCACCTCACCCTGGGACAGAGAGCCCATGCCCTGCAAGCCCTGGCCCATGTGGTGGGGGCGGGGCTGTGCCACGAGTAATCCACGGGGATGTTCAGAGCAGAGGCCGCCTTTCTGCTCCAGCCAACCTCAGCTCAGCTCGCACGGAGGCCAGTGACAAGGCTGGGGCTAAGGCACTCTTGGCACAGGAGCCTTTCCATGCTGAGGCGGGCTGTGGCCTCCCCACCCCTGCGCCTCCCTGTCAGAGCACCTACCCACCCTGCGGTCAGCACCTCACCCTGGGTCTCCCCACCAGGCTGGGAGCCCTGGCCTGACAGTGCCGGCCTCCAGCAAGGACGAAGGGCCAGGAAGGTAGAATGAATGACCACTGAATGAGTGCCAGAGGCCCCAGGACACTGGCCACTTCCAGGTGAACCGCACTCAGCTTAGAAACGTCTCCCTCAGTCCCACAGCTGTGAACATCTGGCTCCAGAGTCCGCTAGAGCCCCTCCTGCTTCCCCGAGATTACCCTTTGCCAGGACCCCAGGCCAGCAGTGTGACCCCTGCACCTCACCCTGGGACAGAGTGCCCATGCCCTGCAAGCCCTGGCCCCTGTGGTGGGGGCGGAGCTGTGCCACGAGTAATCCACGGGGATGTTCAGAGCAGAGGCCGCCTTTCTGCTCCAGCCAACCTCAGCTCAGCTCGCCCGGAGGCCAGTGACAAGGCTGGGGCTAAGGCACTCTTGGCACAGGAGCCTTTCCATGCTGAGCCAGTCTCTGGACCTGCCGGCACCTGGCTGCTGAGGCCAGAGAATGGGAAGGCGCCAGCAGCCCAGGGTCCTGGCCCACACGGGGCTCTCGGGGGGTGGGGCTGAGGCTGGACACAGAACTGGGGGTCACCCCCGTGTGAGCATCAGGAAGGGTCTTGGCCCTCCATTCCTTGCTCAGCCTCACAGGGTGCTGAGACCATTCCCATTTCACAGATGAAAACACCAAATTCCAGGCACGTGCTGACTCTAGGGACAAAGAGCCCAGGCTGGGAGCCAGGAGGCATTCACACCGGGGCAGGAGGAAGCCCTGGGCCTGTGCCAGGGGGCAGATTCCTGCCTCACTAAGCTCAGGTCCTTCTCCTGCAAGGAGGCCTAGAAGTAAGGCTGGATGCAGGGCAGCTGAAGCCAAGCCAGCAGAGAGCAGGGGACAGCCCGGCCCGTGCCCAGCACAGGCAGCCTCAGCCAGGGCCATTGCTACCCACCATCACCAGCCCAAAGGCCTCCCCACTCACCCGGGCCACAGACCGTGGACTTGATCCCCGTCTTCTCCAGCACAGGGACCCGGTTAATGGCGCCTTCGATGTGTTGGGTGAACACGTCCCAATCCAGGTCGAAGAGGCCGAAGGCAAACTTGTCCGACACCTTCAGAGGTAGGGCAGGGGACATCTACTTTGGTCCGGAGAAAAGCATATGTCCCCATGCCAGACCTGGCCTTGTGACAGCGGGCCAGACCAGCCTCCACCAGGTCAGATGAGTGAGAGGGCTGGGGTGGGCATGCTCAGGTCCCCTGGGTTTGTCTCCTTCACCAACCTGCCAGTGGGGCTGTCCTCTCCCTGCCCGCCACCACCCCCCGCTTAAATCGTTAGAAGCAACGTCCTCCCACTGGTCTCCTGCTTCCTGCCCTCCCAACCTGCCAGTGGGGCTGTCCTCTCCCTGCCCGCCGCCACCCCCCGCTTAAATCGTTAGAAGCAACGTCCTCCCACTGGTCTCCTGCTTCCTGCCCTCCTCCAGACCCTTCTCCTGTTCACACCATGCCCACTCTGCTCTCAAGCCTCCGTGGCGTGGCTCCCCCTGCCCCGCCGTGACCCATGAAGCCTACGTGAGCTGGCCTGCCGACCTCTACCGCTGGCCACGGCCACCCTGGCCTCCCTTCAGCTCTCCGAGAGGGCGGGCTTGAGCTGACCTCAGGCCTCACCTCTAACTGGAGCAGCTCCTGGCCCAGACCTGCCAGTGCTGGCTTGTTCTCTGTGCAGGGCTCTGCTTGGACATCCCTGCGTAGGAGACCCTGTCCCGACCATTAGTCTAAAGGACATCCTTCCACCGCAGTCTCTCGAGGCTGGTCCGTACCTGCTGCCCGTGTTCAGCGCATGGTCACCATCCAGAATTGCACTACTTGTTTATCTCTTGTAGGTCTCCCCAGCAGAATATAGGCATCCTGGGGCAGGGACTTTTATCTTAGTGTCCCTCCTCCAAAAACTAAAGCAGTATTTGGCCCAAAGCAGCCATTTAGTCATTCGATTTGTGGACTAATTGCATGAATATAGGAGGAGGCCGTGAGGGTCGTGGGGCTGCCCAGGCTGGGGGGGACACCTGCGGTGTGGTGGGGGGGCACAGTGTTGTTTGCTGATGGACAAAGGACTTCGATGTCCTCGTGATCTAGAGGCATTGCGTCACACTCGTGCAGCTCCACCTGCCAACGTTCCAAGGCAAAGCCCTCCCCCCACGCCCCGGTTCTGGATGTGCCTGTGTGTCACCTTCTTCAGGGTGGGAGACAGATGTGTGCGAGCCTGGTGGGGCCAGGGGACCTGACACTTCTCGGTGTGCCTCTGAGGAGCTTCAGGAGGGTGGGCTCTCGAAAAGAGACGCATCCCCACACCCCCTCCCAGCATCCCAGGGCCCTTGGCGTCTTACGTCCTCCCAAAAGATGGGGTTGGCCTCGTAGCCGCCTACAGACAAGGCGTCCCCTTGAAGGCGGAGGTAGACAGAGGCATCATGGTCACGGACGTTGGGCATGTTCTGGAAGGCAGAGCAGAGAGGCCTCCGCGTCAGCCAGGGCTGGGTGGGGGCCTGGTGCCCCCTGCCCTGCAGTGGGCCTAGCACCTCCCTTAGGAGTCAAAGGCCCAGAGAGGACCCATGGACAGAGTGGATGAGGGGCCTCAGGTGACACACAGTAGACAGACCACTCCCATTCAAATCTCTCCTTCCTCAAATCCTGTAAAATAACAGCAAAGGAGTCAGAAGGAGGAAGGCTGGATGAAGAGCAAGAGAGAGGAGGGAGGGAAGAGACTGGTATAACCCACGGGGACAGCAGAACAGGGGACAAGGCAAGAGCAGAGGAGGGGAGGTTTCCAGCCCCTGGAGGGTAAGGCCTGGGTGGGGAGGGGCGAGGCTCCAGCTCAGCTTGGGGGGAGGGAGACTGAACAATTCGAGACAGTTTCCCCCCTCCCTCCTCCCCTCAAATCTGCAGAGGCTGAGCTTGCGGCCACCCCAGGT
This sequence comes from Galeopterus variegatus, assembly GCF_000696425.1. Classification (NCBI taxonomy): domain Eukaryota; kingdom Metazoa; phylum Chordata; class Mammalia; order Dermoptera; family Cynocephalidae; genus Galeopterus; species Galeopterus variegatus. Next base: position 19,264 of record NW_007733818.1, read on the forward strand.
CCCTCTGCAGGCATGTGCGTGCGTGTGTGTGTGTGCGTGTTACACGGCTGTACTCACGTACAGGAGAATCAGCTAAGACTCTTCAAGGCAGCTGGATCCAGACCCCTCCGCCCCTCACCCCATGCCGCCCAGGGCCCGGCCCCACCCTGCAGGAGCTCTGATGTCCGCCTCTGCACAGGTGGGTCCTGAGAGGCCCCAGACTTGGGGAGCAGAGTGGGGAGTGGGCTGACATCCCCCATGACAGCAGACAGGAGACAGGAGTGGCCCAGGGAAGGCTTGAGACGTGACACCCGGATCCCTCACCCATGATGAGGCTGGAGGCTTAACCTCCATGCAAGAGGCTCTCCAGGCCTTGGCTCTCCGAGCATCCAACCTGCTGGAAATTCACTCTTAAAAATGAAACCACAGTCAGAACTTCAGTGAGGTGAGAAGAGTGGGCCCATAAAAAAAGGTGCTATGTGAAAGGAGTCCAAGATCAAGAAAGAGGTCTTTAAATTAGATATAATAATCAAAATTTAAAATTCAGGAAAAGGGTCAGACAGGGCTGAGATCACCCTGCACATATTAGGCTAAAAAAGATGGAGAAATGGAAATCAGGAGAGGAAACAAAATGAGAAAATGAGGTCAGGACTGAAGGTCCAACATCCACCAGGAAACAGAAAACTGGAGCAGAGAGAAACGCATTCAAGGGCCCACGAGTGCCCACCAAGCCGTGGGGACGGAGAGAGGGCAGCACACAGGTGGACAGGACGGTCACAAATAAAGGGACCGCATCACAAGAGGCTGAAGACATGGAGTGAAGTCTTCAGGATTCTGATGGACAGTGACTTTTTTTTTTTTCCTTTTTGTCTTTTTTTTTGTGACCAGCAACGGGATCGCAACCCTCGGTGTTGCGCCCACACCGCGCTCAACCAGTGAGCGGACCAGTCTCTATATGGGATCCGAACCCTCGGCGGGAGCGCCGCCACTCTACCGAGTGTGCCACCGGGCCAGCCCGGACAGTGAGTTTTTAAACGTAGGATTCTAGATCCAGACAAGCCATCCATCAAGTGTAAGAAAAGAATAAAGACTTTTACAGACGCTCGTGGACACAAAAACATTTACTTCCCATGTACCTCTTCTCAGTAACCTGCCAGAGAACACGCTTTGACAAAACGAGGAAAATACACCAAGAAAGAGAAAGGCGTGGACCCAGCAAACATCAGATCCACACGGAGGAGGGTAAGGAGGGTCCCAGTCCGAGAGCTGATCAACAGGTCCCGGTGCCACCGTCTGGCACGGAGCAGAAGGCCCCAGGCAGTAGGAAGGAGGCCTCCGGGTAAGGGAGCATGGGACCCAGAGACGTCACGTGATGAATGTGACGTGCGTGCGCAGTCACAAAATAGTATCCATAGGGGTTTGACAGATCTGTTCAAACATCTGGGTGGAACATAGTGACAATAATGAATATAAATACAAATATCCTCAACAAAGTACTAGCAAACTGAATCCAGCCACATGCAGAAAGGATAGAACACCATGGCCAAGCGGGACCTAGAAACGCAGGTTGGTTTAACATATGAAAATCAATCAGCAGAATACTTCATATCCATCGAGCGAGGGACAAAACCACATAACCGTTTCGGTAAGTGCATAAAAAGCATTTGACAGAATCCAACATCTTTCATGATAAAAGCATTCAACAAACTTGGAGTGGAAGGGAACTTCCTCAACTTGATAAAGGGTATCTACAAAAAACTCACCGCTAACGTCATACTTAATGGAAGAAAACTGGCTGATTTCTCCCGAGATCGGGAAGAAGAGAAAGTGTCCATTCTCACCACGTGTATCCAACCTCACGCCGGCTGGTCTAGCCGGGGCCTCAATTAGGCAAGAGAAGTAACGAAAGGCATCCAGACTGGGAAATAAGCAAGACTATCCCTACTGGAGGGTGACAGAATCTCATATATAGAAAATCCTAAGGGACCCACAATAATTAATAAAATAGTTTAACAAGGTTGCAGGATACAAGCTCAATGTACAAGAAAAAAAACAAAAAAAAAACCTATTGTATTTCTATACACTAGCATTGGACAATCTGAAAAGGAAATTAAGAAAATAATTCTATTCTCAATATCAACAAAAATGATAAAATGTTTAGGGACAAATTTAACAAAAGCAGTGCAAAACTTGTGCTCTAAAAACTAGAGTGTTTTCGAAAGAAATTAAAGATCTAAGTAAATGGAAAGACATCCCATGTTTATGAAACAGAAGGTTTACTATTGTTAAGGTGACAACACATCCAGATGCAAGGGACCCAGAATATTCAAACCGTCTTGAAAAGGAAGAACACAATGGAAGGCTCACACTTCCCAGTTTCAAAACTTACTACAAAGCTACAGGAGACACGATCGTGTGGACTGATATAAGGATGGGCATAAATATCAATGGACTAGAACCGAGAGCCCAGAAATAAACCTTCGTATTTATGGTCAATTGCTTTTCAATAAGGTGCCAAGACAATTGCACTCCTGTGTCGCTGGTGGGAGCGTGAAACGGTGCAGCTTCTTTGGAAGACAGTCTGACAGCTCCTCAAAACGTTAAACACAGAGTCGCCACATGACCCAGCAGTTCCACTCCCAAGTACTACGGGAGCCAAGAGAAGACACCCGCTTCAACCTCCTGAGGGTTCTCTGAAAAATCGCCTCATAAACACAGATTAGCATGAAGAAAAGGCATAATAAATCTTATTATATCATAGTTTTGTGTGACACGGGAGCCTTCAGAATGAGGACCCAACGACAGAGGGGAGACTGTGCACATCTATGCCTAGGTTCTATGAAGCAGGCGCACCGTGTAGAAATGTGATTGGACAAGAAACTATTCTCTAATGATAAGAGACTGAGTGGGGAAACCCCGCAGGGCCTGTCTGTCCAGATCCTTCTCGGCCTGTCTGCGGAGCATTCATCCTCCAGGGTGGGGGGCAGGACCCTTTCTGGAATGGGGGTCTTATGACCTACAATCCAACAAGGTAGGTCAGAGTTTCTTTATAGCCAGCTCCAAGACAGAGAGGCAGGGGAGAAGTGTGTTTCCATGACTAGCCTTGGGGAAGAGGGACTCTAGTTTCTATGGCTTGACTCAGGGGACAATGAGGCTGAGTTAACGATATTTACACAGCCATAAGATTGCAAATACCGACTACCAATTTAACCAAAAACCACACAAAGCAAATCTATTTAGAGAGCAAGCAGGCCCGGCTCTCCTGTGCTCCTCTGCACCCGAGGAACTGCCTCTCTCCATCCCTCTCTCACCTACTCCTGCACTGCCAATGGGCACAGGGATGGGACCCCCAGCCCATGCTGGAGAATCTGGCAGATGCCCTGCCACGTCCTCCAGGCCCCGATGCCCTGCCACCTGTAGAAGAGGAATGAGACCCACCCTGGGCTGTTGTCAGGAGGTGCACGGAAGTTCTCAGTCCCGGAGCAGTGTTTTAAATAAGAATTACATCATTACCTACTCCAAAAACAAAACAAAGAAAACCTCAGAGCTCCACAGAGCAGGACAATGGGGACACCTGGTGGCCAGGAAAGCCTCTGACTTTTGTTCCAGCAGGATCTGTGTCCCAACTTTCCTGCCTCTAGTGCCCAGCGAGTGCTCAGCTCAGAACCAGCGTGTCCACCTGGCACCTCCGCTGCCCTCCACTCAGGAGCCCTCCCTCCTCCACTGTCCCCAGCACAGCCCTGGTCCCACTGACATCCCTGCCTCCAAATCTCACCCCATTCCCCTCCACCTGCTGCTTCTTTCCCCCACCCAAATCCTCTGGGAAGCCTGCCTGCCTGCTCCAGCCTTCCCTGGTCTCCTCCTCGGAAGCACCAGCTGCTGGACCACTCGATGCCCTCGGCCACCGCCATCATCAGTGCCACAGCTCCCGCCTCACAAGCACCTGCTGTGTGCCACCCTCAGCTGCGGCCCCCCCACTTTGTTCTCTGTGCTCTTTGTTCAGCACAGCCCTATGCAGTATGGACCATTCTCACCCATTCTTCAGAGAAGGAAACTGAGGCTGACAGCAGTGGCTGGACTTGCCTGGTCTGGGTAGTGGAACAGTCGGTATTCAAGCCTAGAGCCTGGGCTCTTACCCACCGCTCTGCACCTGGACAGAGCCTTCAGAGAAGGAAACTGAGGCTGACAGCAGTGGCTGGACTTGCCTGGTCTGGGTAGTGGAGCAGTCGGTATTCAAGCCTAGAGCCTGGGCTCTTACCCACCGCTCTGCACCTGGACAGAGCCTGGCAAAAGCAGGCGACAGGACAATCAGGAACGAGACCATGGGAGAGTGCCTGAGCCTTTGTGCTTTAGCAATGCAGAGACCAGGCCCGGAGGGGGAAGGGACTGGGGTTAGAGTTCCCTAGGACCCAGGGAGACCCTCAGAACAGGGAGGTCCCTGTGGTGACACAGCCCTCTAGCCACCAAATAAGAAAGATGAAGAGCAGGTGGACACCAAGCCCTCACCTGCCAGCCTGGAGCTCCCAGGGTCCTGGCGCTGTGAGGCAGTGTCTGATCTGGGCAGACAGTGTCCTGCAGCACAAGGCTGCCAAGCTCAGGGAGCTTCCTGACCCCAAATGTGGGCCAGGCAGGTGGACACACCCCCAGGACAGGCCCCTGGCCTAGGACTTGCCCTGGCATGAGGTCAGGGTCAGAGACCAGATCCAAACCATCTGCCCAGCTGCAGCCTCCAGAAGGCAGACTTCCTGACACCTCCACATGGCCAGCGGGACGGGGAGGAGCACCCGGGGCTTTGCCACAGCCCCAAGTCTCTGCTTTTCTCCTACAGAGCCTCAGAGCGTCTGGGCTGGTGGCCCTCTCCTTGTGCTCGGTACCCAGAGGCCCACAGGGACCCTGGCTGGCTTTGTAAACAACACCTGCCCCCCAGCTTGGCTCTGACCTTTAAATTCATGGGAAGGGGGCAGCTGCCAAGGTCCAGGCCAGCTCTGCCCACTTCTTCCCTGACAGGGGCCTCAAAGTCAGATATGAGAACTGGGGATGGACAGGCCGTGGCCACCCTCAGGCAGCCCAGACCCCAAAACACAGCCTCTGCCCCACCCCCCAGCCCAGCCAGGCCCTCCCAGAGCCCACCATGGCTTGAGGGCGACCCCTGACAGCCACCTGGGGAGCGCGCTCTCCCCACAGACCCGGGCTGTGGAACTGTCCCCGGCGTGGTTGCTCTTGTCTGCACAACTGACCCAGCGCACAGCCCCTAGCAGCCTCCGGCGAGCGTTCACTGACATCAGACTCATTCTACGAACAGGGGACCATGCGTGCAGGGGGAGGGGCTTGCCCCGTGCACAGGAGACAGGGGCAGGAGTCCATGGAGACCCAGGTCCTGTGTCCCTTCCCCACCCTCTCCACCACTATGGTCTCCCCGGTGACTGGAAAACAGCCAGGTTTGTGCGGGGTGGGGACAGGCAGCTGCCAGGACACAGCTCCCAGCATGGCAGGTCCAGGCATCTCGGCCCCTCTTTGCCAGGGAGGCTAAACAAGGGCAGTCTTGTCTCTCATACTCTCCCCTCCCCACAGCCTCCGGCGCTGGCTCTCTGAACTGTCTGCAGGTCCCCGGGTGCCACGCTCCATGTGTGCCCCTTCTCTGCTGCGCTTCAGATCCTCCCTAGACAGGGCCTCCTCCTCCAGGGAGCCTCCCCTGGTCCGCTAGGGCTGGGAGTCCCGAGCACCTGCGTTTAGCCCATCAGAGCCCATGAGCCTGTTTTGCAGCTGCTTGTTTGCCTGTCTGTAGCCTCCCCCGAGCTCCACGCGGGTAAGAACCAGGTCTCTTTCTCTGCTCTAAGCACAGTTTCTAGAACAGGGCCTGGAACGCACAGCTCACCCAGTCAATGTTCGATGGAGGAAGGGGGGGGAAGGAGGCTTGGATGGAATGGTGGGTGGATGGATTAATAAATGGGTGGGCGATGGAGGAGTGGGTGAAGGGAGGATGGGCGGATGGAAGGATACGTGGAAGAAGGGCTGGGCAGTGAGCGGACGGACAGGCAGGTGCATAAATGGACGGAGAAATGAAGGGAAGGACCGAGGCAAGAGCGAACGATGGCAGATGCCAAGACGGGTGCAGGGAGGGAAGCGAATGGGGACGACCAGACGGAGGGGCGAAGGACGGAGGGCAGGGAAATGGACGGACGGAGAGACGGACGCGTAAGGGACGGCTGGATGACGGGTGGGTGGAGGGAAAGAGGGGAGGGCAACAAGGGGGCAGGAAGCTACCAGCCACCACCACCGGAGAGAGGAGCTGAGAAGGACAGGAGAGGAGAGAGGGCAGGGGCACAGCCCCAGGTGCCAGCAGGTGCACCAGGTGCCCCCGGCCTCCCTTGGCAAAGGGCTCTCAGAGAGGCCTGAGTGCCCGGAATCAGCACCCTCTAAGACAGGCACCCAGGGCGTACCTGGGAGCATGCCAACATCCAGGGCTTCCCTGAAAGTCCAGGCACAGAACATGGTGAAAGCAGAACTGGCTGCACCACGTGGGACAGGCATGGTCTGTGCTTTGGGCATGGGTGAGAAGCCATGCCCTGGAGGCCAAGGGGTTCAGCACCATCAGGTTACACCTGTGCTACCTCATTTCATTCTCATGCCACCTGGAAATGCCCAGTGTTATGATCGGTGTTTCACAAGTGAGGTTGCTGAGGCCCAGGGCAGTGAGGGAACCCAGGAAGGGCATGTCACCTACGTGTGGCCAAGCTGGGGTTCAGAGCCAGGTCCCTGTGCCTCAGAGCCAGGTCCCTGTGCCCCACAGCCTCTCATAGAACCTGGGGCTGTCCACCTACCTGGATCCCCTCGATGCGCTCAGTGACGACGTAGGCATGGTGCATGGCCACCAGTGGGACCTTGACTCCAGCCATCCGACCCACTGCGCTTGCCCACACTCCTGCAGGAGGAGCATGACAGCTTAGCTTTGCTGGCATCTGGTGGGGACTGCCACCTGGGTGGGCATAGGGCACCTCTGCACACCTGCCTGCCCTGGCAGGGACTACCCACCCCAGCGAGAGGCCCTGCAGAGGTGGGACCAGGTTAGGGGGCAGCCAGCACAGCCACTCAAGAGTCAGGAGAATACATTCCCACCTGCACAGTTGACCACACAGGGTGTCTGGATGGAGCCGTGCTCTGTCTCCACAGCCGCGACCCGCCGCACCCCAAAGTCATCTGTCCGCACACGGATGCCAGTCACTGGGCAGTTCTCGATGACCTGGGATGGAGAGGAACTACCTCTAAAACCTGTGGGGCTCCCTGAGGGCACTGCCCACCCACCCCTGACCAACACCCCTCCCAGATGGGACCTGGGGACACAGTTTCTGCGGGCAGCAGACCTCGTAACACTGCCAGGGAAATGGGGTGACCACAGCACCAGAAACTACATCCACTTTCCTTGACTTGGGGAACTTGCCAGTAATGGGGGATGGGGGCTCTTTTTCATGACATGATGTTTGCAGTCTACTGCTTGGTTAAAAAAACAAGTCATAAGACAATGTGCAGCTTGGTTCTATTTTGTGTACATACGCATCTTCATAGGAAAAAATCTGAAGTGGCGCACACAAAAATGTCAGCACTGGTCACTGCTGGTCATGTTCATTCTCCTCTCTTGCTTATTTGCCTTTTTAATTTTTTTCTACAATTATGTGTGTGATCGAGACAAATGAAGGTAAAGCCGGACCTGTGGGGAGGAGGGTGGGAAGGCTGAGTCCGTGAGCAGGCCCGGGGCACAGGCTCTGCTTGGCAGGAGTGGAGCAGAAGGCTCAGAGATAACCTAACTGGCCATGGTCACACAGCAGGCAGAAAATAGCGCCTGGTCTCTTGCCTTCTGCTCTCAGGTTCTGAGGCAGGCGGGGTGGGCTGGGAGTGGGCATGGGTACCTGTGCTCCTCGGGCAGCAGCCGCCCTGGTGAGCGTGGTGCAGGTGCCAGCCGGGTCCATGGTGCCGTCATGTGGCACGTACAGGGTTCCATAGAGATCATCCACATTCATCAGCGGGTACAGAACCTTGGTCTCTGCCGGGCTCAGCACATGGGATTCCACGCCATAGGCCTTGCCCAACTAGGGGACCCAGAGGAGATTAACTGAGCCCCGGGGAGCAGACCGCCGATCACCCTCCTCCCCAGCTGGGCCCCCAAGGCTCTGCTCCAGCCCTGTTTGCTCCCGGAGGCCTTAGCCGGGCACCATGCCCCAGTGGGCCCCGTCCCTCGAATGCACTCCAGCATGAGGTTTAAGGAGCGGGGCAGTGCAGAGAAGCAGGCTCTGGGCCAGACCACCGGTTCTGATCCAGCTCTGACGCTCGCCAGCTGTGGGACCCGGGGCAGGTCCTTAACACCCACCCCCCAAGTCTATGTGGGTGAGAAAGAACTTAGACCAATATCTGGAACAAAGGGCTTCTATAAAATAAATAAGATAACCACCCCGCACAGGTCTAATATTTCCTCAGTCAGACCAGCTCGCCCAAGAGAGACCAACATGGTCCTCGGTTCCAGACTAAAGACTGTCAGATAGGCCACGCCCCCACCACATTTGATTGGCCCAAGGGCAGCCAATCAAGTATCCTCAGGTGTGCATGAGGACAGGCTCTGCCTAGCCAGGGACGAGCTGAGCCAATCAGATTCTCTGTCTGGGCATTCTGAACGAAGAGTGGCAAGTCACCGCCAGACAACAAGGGCAGTACCAGGATTCAAACCCACATCTATCCGGCTCCTTCCCTGCGCGATGCTGCACCATCCCCTCACCAGCAGGGGGGGGCACCCACCGACCTGGGGCCGCCCCACCTGCCACCCCCCTATAGGGAGCACACCCACCAACATGAGACCCCTGCCAGGAGGCACACCCCTGGACCTGGGGCCACCCCACCTGCCACCCCCCTGCAGGGAGCACACCCACCAATATGAGCCCCCCTGCTAGAGGGCACCCCCCTGGACCTGATCCCCACAGGAAGTGCACCCACCGACATGAGCCTCTTGTACTCATCCAGGCGCTGCCGGTTGGATGCGATGAAGAGGCCACCGTTCTGGATCCACCCCGTGTGCAGCCCAGTCTCCTCCTCCAGGTCACGGCTCACCACGCGCCGCGTGTGGGCCAGCAGCTCCACCTCCACGTCGCTGGGCCGCAGCTGCCACAGCAGGCCTGGCCAGGGAGGAGCGACAGCGTCTGTCCCAGCCAGGAGGCACTGCGCCCTTGTCCCAGCCAATGTCAGGCAGGGCCCGGAGTCTTTCTCTGTAGGCCGTGGGAGTGCTGAGAGGCTGCTGGGCAAGAAATGACTGGCCAAAGCAGAGTGTTAGGGTGGGACCCAACCCTTGTCAGTTCAGAGAGCAACAATATCAAAGGCTTGCATTTACTGAGCACCTGCTGTGTGCCAAGCCCACTGCTAAGCTTTTCAGGCGGTGACCTCACAAACCCTCAGAGCAGACCTATGCAGAGGGCTGGTTATTTTATACATGAACTTAAGGCGGCACCAAACAGTTCCGTGTCCAAGATCACAGTGCAGGTGAATGTCAAAGCCAGAACACCAACCTGGGATCTGCCAAAGCCCAAAGCCATGCCTTTTACCCACAGAGGCCGCTCTCCTGAGCAGCAGAGTCTGGAGAGTGGGAGGCCAGGGACATGACTGGTGCCATGTTGGGGGGCGTGGTGGACTGTGTGGGCCCAGCTAAGGTGGACCTCAGGAGCCAAAGAGCAAGAGTGGGTGGCAGTGGCACATCCACCCTCAAGAGCCCAGGGTGTGAAACTTCCCAACTCCACGGCCAGTGACCTCACATTGGTAGCTTGACACTGGCCAAGGTGGGAGTGTTTACACCACAGGAACTGGCAAATGCTGCAGATCAGGAGAGCCGGTTCACCAGCATACCACTGGTTAAATGTGTTAAGGCAGAAGGTTGGCTGCCCTGGGAACTTGCACACTGTAGGTGCTTAATACATGCCCACTGGTTAGTTAGGAGGATAAGGGCTGTAAAGCATGTGGTGTCCATGGAAGACACAGCTCTGAGTCACCCCTGGTGGCCCCCCATCCATCCTTTTCCACCTGCCATGGACACCCCTCAACCCTGGTGGCTTGCCCAAGAAAGGGGCTTCTGCTCTCTGGACAGCTGCCTGGGGCTTCCTGCTCTGAACCCTCCAGGGCCACACTAGTGGCCTCTGCTCCCTCTCTCCACCACAGCTCTTCAGAGACCTGGGGACAATGGCACCCCAAGTCTGCCCACTTTCAGATTGACCACACAGCTTTTCTCAGTGGTCTTTACTTCTAACAGGCTTGTGGTTGCCAACCCAGAACTGCCCAGTCCCTCCCAGTGCCCCCCCTCCGCTACCTGCCGTGTGCCAGGTGGTCCCCGAGGTCAGCCGGTCTCGCTCCAGCAGCACCGCCCCGCCTACACCCAGCTTGGCCAGGTGGTACAGGGTCTGGCAGCCCACGCTGCCCCCACCAATGACCACCACATTGGCTGTGCTGGGCAGCGGCCGACTTGGGCCTTGGGCCACCACAGAGGGGCCCTGTGTCTCCTTCAGGATCCGCTGATGTGGTACTTTCTTCTCAGTTGTGGGGCCGACTGTGCAGGCCATGGATCGCGGCCCCGGGGCCTGGGCAGGGCTTGAACGAGGGCATGTGGTGGCCACACGCAGGGCTCGGATCAGCGAGGCCATGGGGACTCCAAGCTATGGCACCAGAGGGAGCTGGGGAGAGCGCCGAGGCTGGTGGGATGCAGAGGGGACATAGTGAGGGCTGTGCTCTGTGCTCAGGCAGTGCCCTCCAGACCTCCAGCCAGAAAGATCAAAGGAGGAGGAGCAGAAGGAGCAGGAGGAGGAGGAGCAGCAGGAGCAGGAGGAGCAAGAGGAGGAGCAGGAGCAGGAGGAGGAGCAGGTGGAGGAGGAGCAGGAGGAGCAGGAACAGGAGGAACAGTAGGAGCAGGAGCAGGAGGATGAGGAGCAGGAGGAGCAGGAACAGGAGGAACAGCAGGAGCAGGAGCAGGAGGATGAAGAACAGCAGGAGCAGGAGGAGCAGGAGCAAGAGGAGGAGCAGGAGCAGGAAGAGCAGGAGGATGAGGAGCAGGAGGAGCAGGATGAGCAGGAGGAGCAGGAACAGGAGGAACAGCAGAAGCAGGAGCAGGAGGATGAAGAACAGCAGGAGCAGGAGCAGGAGGAGCAGGATCAAGAGGAGGAGCAGGAGCAGGAGGAGCAGGAAGATGAGGAGCAGGAGGAGCAGGAGGATGAGGAGCAGGAGGAGCAGGAGGAGCAGGAGGAGCAGGAACAGGAGGAACAGTAGGAGCAGGAGCAGGAGGATGAGGAGCAGGAGCAGGAGGAGCAGGATCAAGAGGAGGAGCAGGAGCAGGAGGATGAGGAGCAGGAGGAGCAGGAGGATGAGGAGCAGGAGGAGCAGGAACAGGAGGAACAGTAGGAGCAGGAGCAGGAGGATGAGGAGCAGGAGCAGGAGGAGCAGGAACAGGAGGAGCAGGAGGAGGAGGAGCAGGAGGATGAGGAGCAGGTGGAGGAGGAGCAGGAGGAGCAGGAACAGGAGGAACAGTAGGAGCAGGAGCAGGAGGATGAGGAGCAGGAGCAGGAGGAGCAGGAACAGGAGGAACAGCAGGAGCAGGAGCAGGAGGATGAAGAACAGCAGAAGCAGGAGCAGGAGGAGCAGGATCAAGAGGAGGAGCAGGAGCAGGAGGAGCAGGAGCAGGAGGAGCAGGATCAAGAGGAGGAGCAGGAGCAGGAGGAGCAGGAGGATGAGGAGCAGGAGGAGCAGGAGGAGCAGGAGGATGAGGAGCAGGAGGAGCAGGATCAAGAGGAGGAGCAGGAGGAGCAGGAGGAGCAGGAGGAGCAGGAGGAGCAGGAGGAGCAGGAGGAGCAGGAGGAGCAGGAGGAGCAGGAGGAGCAGGAGGAGCAGGAGGAGCAGGCCCACCTTCTAAGGTGAGAAGGCAACACAGGGTGTCTCCCTGGGGGTGCGTCCTGCCCAACATGGGGAGGAAAGTAGCCTCAAGGGGCTTCTGGGGCCTTTTCTGAGACCCTCAGGAAAAGTAAAAGGGTTGTGGCCGCAATCCCTGCAGCTGAGGTGGGCTTTGCCACCTGCATTACTATTACTGATTAATATTAATTAATAAAGAAAGTCGGCCTCCACCGCCAGGCACAGAGCACGTGCAACGCATGTTACATCCACTCTCATTAACACTGGGGAATGCTCTGATGTAGATATACTGTCATCTCTATTTTACAGGGGAGGAGACAGAGGCACGACGATGCTCCCTCAGGTGACCAAGGTCACAGGGCCCGTGTGGCTGCGCTGGGGTGCAAGGACAGACTGGCTTAGACCCAAAGCCTGCACGCTCTCCTGCCCTTCTGCTGACCATCCTGGTGCACAGACACTGTGGGGCCTAAGTTGGGGGAGACTCAGGACCCACTGCCACACCTTGTCCCACCTTGCTGGGCACAGACCCTGTCTTAAGCACAGTGGGAATGTTGGTGGAGGCTCCAGCTCTCGGCCTGGTCAGGGCTGCCACACCTGCCGCAGTGCCCCTGGCGAGGGGAGGAACGGGGCATAGGAAGGAGCGGGGAGTTGGTGGTCCGAGAGGCATCTGGGAGTCAGCAGGAGCTGACCTCGGGCCTCTCAGCCCCTCTTTGCTCCCCACGGTGTGACAGCCCACCCACCTTCTGCCTGCGGGGGTGGCCCTGGGGACGGGGGGGCACGCCCCCTGGCACATGTCTGTACACACCTTCGGTCCTCGAAGGTCCTTGCTCTTCCAGGAGCCCCTGAGAGTGGTGACCTACCAGGGGAAAGTTGGCATGATGCAGTAGCCAAGGAAGGTGCCCAAGGCCAGCACCTATCCCCACCATGTGTGCTGCCCAGGGGCACCACACGCCTGGTCGGCTTCTGGACAGGATCCTCCTTCCTCCCTCCGCCTGTGCCCAACACAAATGCTGCTGGCCAGGGAAGCTGCCACGTGCCGTTTCGCTGCCTGCCTGTGCGGTCTGGGCTCTCCCGACCTCTGGGCTGGGGGCTGGGGGCTGGCAGCTGCCCCTGCGGGGACAGCCCTGATACCCCTCCTGCCTGCCACCCCCCCAGACCGAAGCAGCTGCTTCAACGTCAACCTACTCTCCTGCCCCCTCCAGCCCTCTCCCACCCTGAGTCAGCTTCCCCAGGCGCAGGACAGCCCTGGGCTTGGGGTCAGGCAGATGGGAGAGGAGCTTTGTACAGGATCCAGGCCTTGAGCTTCAGTGTAACCTCGCTGTAAAGCCGGGAGCACAGTGGTGTCCTCCTCACCGGCTGCAGGAGGATGAAGGGGATCGAGTGACAAAAGAGCCTGGCATAGCCTGGTGGACAGAAGCAGGGTGGGTGCTGAAGACCTCCCCCCCCCCGCTGCCCACCCAGTCCAGTGGTCCCTGCAGCCAGAGGTAGAGGTAGGTTCCAGCCGGCTCCCAGCCAGTCCCAGTGCTGCCCACCAAGGAGAGGCCCCAGGCCCTACCCCTCCCGGTGGGTGTACCTCCACAACTGCTGCTGCAGCACCCCTGGGCCCCAAGTGATCTGCCAGTGCTGGGCCCAGTGGCGGTGCTGTCACCTCCTTCCTTCCTGAGCCGGAACCCCGGGCCGCCCCACCCCCAGCCTCACTGCCGGCCCCTTGTCGCCGCCCAGGATCTGGGCGGGAATGCACCGCCCACCACCACAGGCTGCAGCCAAGTGGACCGCTCCAGAGGGCAGCAGAGCAGGACTGCGAACCCTGAGCTCCATTAACCCTGAGTGTCCCAGCAGGTGACAACCCCATCTGAGCCTCCCCATCTGAAGTTCGTCATCTCTAAAACAGAGGTCACAGGGTTGCTGCGGATAAACCCCTCCACCCCTGCCTGCCTGAGCCTGTCTGAGCTCCCCCCACCAAAACAAGCTTAGCACAGGCAGGGAAGGCGGAAAGTGCTGGGTGAATGGCAACATTGTGCCAGGACCCTGTGCCATGGGCTGAAGGTCCCTTGGAGAGACTGTCCTGGCACGTGCCTTGCTCCAGCCTGCTCAGCCCCCTGGATGGGGCACTTGCCACCTTTGGAGGCAGGTGAGAAAGCCTGGGTCATCCTGAGCTCCCTGCATCCTCTCCAGAGCTCCTGGATCCTCCCTCCCTTGGAGAGACACCCCTGAAGCATCTGCTCTCCACTGCACAGTGCACAGGCCCCTGGGGTGGGGATTCCTGCCTCTGTTTGACACCAGGGCCCAGAGAGGGGAACCAGCTAGCCTTGGGCTGCACAGCAATCTAGTGGGGGAATCGACCAGAAGCCTGCAGCCTGACTTCAGGTTTAGGACGTGTCATCTATTCCCAGGCAGAAGATGCCCAGAGGAAATCTGGAGAAAGTAAATGTATATACCTCTAGATGTCCAAAGAATCAGAATAGGTGCTGATATAAAATAGGACCTCCTCCTCCTGCCGGATCAGAGAAAGTGGTATTTAAATTGCACACTGTCAATACAGTGAAGCCAGCTCCCAATACAGGAAGTGATAATGTAGTAACACCGTTGTAATTAACACAGATCACACAAGTAATTGTGTTCTTATTCACACTAAGGCTGTCCACCTACCTGTCTTGCTGCCAGCTTGCCTGTCCTCTACATTTACTGAGTATCTACTGTATACAAAGCACTAGGAGACCCAGAGACAACTGAGACCCAGTCCCAGCCCTCAAGGGGCTCAGGGTCCCGGAAGCAGACAGATCCAGAGAGGGGCAAGGCAGCCACGAGGCTTTGTGATCAGGAGCATCTGCTCTCCACTGCACAGTGCACAGGCCCCTGGGGTGGGGATTCCTGCCTCTGTTTGACACCAGGGCCCAGAGAGGGGAACCAGCTAGCCTTGGGCTGCACAGCAATCTAGTGGGGGAATCGACCAGAAGCCTGCAGCCTGACTTCAGGTTTAGGACGTGTCATCTATTCCCAGGCAGAAGATGCCCAGAGGAAATCTGGAGAAAGTAAATGTATATACCTCTAGATGTCCAAAGAATCAGAATAGGTGCTGATATAAAATAGGACCTCCTCCTCCTGCCGGATCAGAGAAAGTGGTATTTAAATTGCACACTGTCAATACAGTGAAGCCAGCTCCCAATACAGGAAGTGATAATGTAGTAACACCGTTGTAATTAACACAGATCACACAAGTAATTGTGTTCTTATTCACACTAAGGCTGTCCACCTACCTGTCTTGCTGCCAGCTTGCCTGTCCTCTACATTTACTGAGTATCTACTGTATACAAAGCACTAGGAGACCCAGAGACAACTGAGACCCAGTCCCAGCCCTCAAGGGGCTCAGGGTCCCGGAAGCAGACAGATCCAGAGAGGGGCAAGGCAGCCACGAGGCTTTGTGATCAGGGCCACTCGTGAGCTCGTTGTCCTTCCTTCTGCAGGGAACCCAGGAGGGCCTCTCAGAGGAGGTGGCCTGGGCTCTGGGCCGTGCCACGTGCTGCCGCCATTCTCAGTCCCTGCCTGGAGGAAAGCTGACCCCACCAATGCAAGGCTTCCGTGGGCAGCGTGGGGGTCCTAGGGCAGGGAAGAGACCAGCCTGGCCCCTATTCAGATGGTGCGGGCTGGCCCAGCAGCCTGAGGCAAGGCTGTGCTCACTGGACAAGGTGAAGGACGGGTTAGAGAGAACAGGTAGGGAGCATGGCACAAGTCCTCCTTGGAGCCCTGGACATGAGACACATGCAGCCCTGGGGCAGCAGCCGAGGCCACCCAGACCTCTTCTAGCCTCTCAAAAACAAGCAGCAGCTGTTGCAAAATTGTCACAAGCCAAGCAGGCAGCACAACTGCCCTGCACTTTGGACAGGGGGTGGTGGCTGGAGGGCTGGGCCTGGCTGTGGGTCAGTATTGTAGGCTCTGCCATCGATCTGGGCCATTTAGTGCCCTGCTCAGGTCTGGGGAGCTAGAAAGACCGTCTCCCTTTAGGTGTTGGAGGGCACAGCTCCAGGGGTGGCCACACTCTGACCAGGGATGCCAAGATGATCCTGCTGCCAACCTGTGCAATCCTGGGCTGGTCTCATCATCTCCCTTTAGGTGTTGGAGGGCACAGCTCCAGGGGTGGCCACAATCTGACCAGGGATGCCAAGATGATCCTGCTGCCAACCTGTGCAATCCTGGGCTGGTCTCATCCTCCTCCCTTTGCTGACTCAGTTTCCCCGACTGAGAAGTAGGGGCTATAACCCCCAAAGTCAGTTTCACAAAAGTTTTGTTAATTTCCCTGAGTATTATTACTCTCTGCCTTTAGTGCACTCTGGAAAATACCATGGTGCAAATTGAAGTCGGGGTGCATTCCACTCTCCCCCGGCCACCAGGCCTACAAATCCAAGTGGGGACTGTGGAGGACGCGCCCCTCTGCCCTCATGGCCTGGATGCACCCGGGCCAGCCCTGAGACTCTTCCTCCGAGCCCGGGCTGGCCCTCTCCTCTCTGCAGGCCTCATCCAGCCCTCTGCCCCACCTCCGGCCGGGCTTCCAGGGCAGAGGGAGGTGTCCGCAGGCCTCCCTCTGAGTGGGCAGAAGTCCAGGGTGGAACAGGCGGAGGACTGGGGGAGGAGGCTCCTCCACGAGCTCTGCATGTGGCCCTGCAAAAAGGAGACACTACATAACAACACAACAACCACAAGGAACATGGAGGCAAGCCCCAGCCCGGGTACTGACCCCAGCCACCTCTGAGCAGGGTCAGCAGGCAGCGCGCTAAACACTTCACCCGTGTCACCTCAGATGCAATAGGAACAACTGTCACCCATTGTGGAGACAAGGAAACTGAGGGAGAACACAGCCAAGTGGTGCCAGACCAGCAACTGAGGGACCAGGGAAAGTTCCAGAACAATTTTTGAGAATTTACACCACCATGTTTTTTTCCAATAAGAATTTTTAAAAAAACAAAAAAACAAGAAAAACAAAAAACCTATCAAGTAGTCAAGCCCCATTATTTCATGAAGATAGAATGTTTTATATCCCCTGCCAGAGTAGAAGGGACGCCATCCCAGAACAAGTCGCGGTCCTTCCTGAGAAACAAGTGGGCACCCCCTGCACTGACACTGATGGCTCAGGGCCTGCGGCCACCTGGGCACAAACATTCCCACGAACAGGTGGCAGAAGTGACCCCCTCCCCTCCCCCAGCACAGTGGTGTGAACAGCTGCCAGCCAGAGCTTGGGAGGCGCGGGATGCAGATGCTCCTGTTCCACAGCACCCCCTTCACTCCATGATCTGCCCCCATCATTGCCCGTGAGTGAGGCAAGCATGGAGAAGGGCAGGCCAGTACCAGGCAGGCTTCATAAGTCAACTCGGAGCACTGTGCCCACAGCAATGGGCACCACACTGTCTGATGGGGAGACAGATGCAAGGCTTTGGAGGGGCTTACTGCCCACGGTGGGCAGCTGGGGACTGTCCTCAGACCCTAGTGCAGGGCCCCTCTCCTCGCTGGGGTGTTTGGAGGGAGGGGTGGAGAAGCAGCGGCCAAGGGCGGAAACCGGTGGCCTGGGCTCAGCCAGAGTCTCAGACCCCACATGCACCACCCAGACCCCAGGCTGGTCAGCCAGACTCTCCAGGGCTCTCACACCAGCCACCCGGGGGCAGGAGATGCCCCCGGGCGTGATCCATGCTGTGCTTTACATCTTTGTATGTGCTGCCCTGGAGATTTCCTATAGAAATCCAGATTTCCAGGCTTCTCTTGAAAAGCTGGAACACACCGGCCCCTCCAGGCCCACTCCCTTGCTGGACACTTAGATGGGACACATCCTGTTGGTTGGTCACAGTCCCCACCTGTCACTTTGCCCTTTACACTTCCTGCTGGTGTCTGGAAGCTGTGTCCATCCCACCCGATCTGGACTCTCTGGTGCTGCCCTCTCAGTCTGGTCCCAGGTCATGGGTGCCTCCAAAGGAGACCCCTGGTGTGGCCGTTGTGATGGGCAGCCAGGGGAGAGGAGGGCGGGAGAACTGTGCAGTGCTGTCAATGGTCCCAGGATCGGAATGCCCTGGTGCTTGGGTACCAAGGGCAGCAGCCCACCGAGGGCAGCAGGCGTGGGTCACACCCAGGCATGGGTCACCCGGAAACATCAGGTCTGGAGGAGGCTGAGCCTTGGCAGGAAACATTGCCCCTGGTGGCCGTGTGCAAGTACTACACCCTGGGGAGCTGGACCAGGCCCAGGAGGTGACCCGCAGACAGACGGGGGCACTGCTCTCCCCGGGCCTGGCAGCCTGCACTCAGTCTGGCTCTCATGTGATCCTCCAGAGCACACCAACAGGGCTCTGCCACCTCAAGGAAGCCACCACCACCAGAAGTAGGACAGAGGAATAGGCAGCCAGAGGGGAGGCAGGACAGGAGCACCCACTTGCCGGTGGCCAGTGGCTCCGTCTGCTAGCTTCTGAGACAGGAGCGTCACGCCCCTCGACGACTGGGAATCTGTCCCTCACTTGATTCTGCTCTGACTTTACGTATTTGGGCCATGTTGTGCGGTGTACCAAGGCCCAGGATTGTTACGGATCCTTGTCTCCTTGTCCCTTTTCATCACTAGTGGGGTGCTGCCCTCTCCACCCAGGGAGGTGCTGCTGGCTGTTCAACTCTTGGGGTAGGAAGGACACCCGATGTGGAGCACTGGCCGATCTCCGTCGTGTAAATACACCCCCCACGGCCAACTTCAAACTGAAGGACGTCACTGACCGCAGAAGCTGAGCACGCAGTCGGCTCCAGCGAACTGGCATGAGCTGGTGCCAACATGCCACTGCCTTGGGGTAGGAACGCTTTTGCCTCCAAGTACATGGCATCTGACTCTCACAGTCACATGAGCTTTCTTCGACGTTTGCCTGGTGTGTCTTTTTGCACGGCTCTGCTTTCCACACTTCTGGGACACCATGTCTCAGTTGTGCCCAGCACATTCCTACCCACGGGTGTGGCGCACAGTTGTGATCTGCCACCACTGGAGACGGCCGATTCCAGGGCTCACAAGGAGGCTGGCAGAGCAGAGCATGCGGCCCAGCCCCCGCGAGGCCTCCCCTGGCCGAGCTGCCTGTCTCTGGCGCCTGTCTCGATCCTGGGATCACGTCGACTTGTGCCTCTTCTGCCCATATGTTGAGCTCACTAAAGAGCTAAGAGAAATGAGTGCATGTGAGTGTGCTGGGTCAGAATCTAAGTGTTAGAAGTGGTGTCAGTAAGAGTTTTCTTCTGAGA
The DNA here is from genome assembly GCF_000696425.1 of Galeopterus variegatus. Lineage (NCBI taxonomy): Eukaryota > Metazoa > Chordata > Mammalia > Dermoptera > Cynocephalidae > Galeopterus > Galeopterus variegatus. The sequence goes on from NW_007733818.1 coordinate 38,410, forward strand.
AATAAAATATGTCGGGCCCAAATGTCATTGGGTCAGGTGAAGTAAAAACTTGTTCTCTCCCCAAGTGTAGATGGCTTTTTGGGTAGTTTTTCCCTTATATGAATTGAAACCTAGTCAGACGAAGGTAGGGCCTGCCTGTGTGAATGAGGATTATCCACACAGAGAGGTTCTTGGATTAGAAGCAGGCTTGGACCAGGAAGAGGTTTAGCACGATGCCCTGCATTCTTCATGTGAATGAAGGTTATCGATCCCCAACACATGCCTCAGGGGGACTGACTCCCTCTCTGCCAGGCGGATCCCTCATAACCTTCTGGTCCTGGTGGCAGAGGCTGCTACTCACGTCCCCACCCCACCCTTCCTTCCTAATCCTCTATGGTAACAGGACCCACAAAAGACTACACTTCCTGGCCTCCCTTGCAGCCAGATGTGGCCCCATGACCAAGTTGTGGTCCATGGGAGGTAGTGAGTGAAACTTCCAGAAGGTGTCCTTAAAGAGAGGGGTCATGCCCTTTCCTGCCCCTTCTCCTTCCACTGGCTGGAATGTGAATCCAGGGCCTGCAGCTGAAGCCCCATTTTGGACCATGAGTTGAACTTGAGAGGTCACACAGAAGACCAAAAGAAAAGAAAATAGAAACACCTGGATCCCTGATATCACGGAGCTTAGTCCCAGCCTTGGGTCACCAATCAGAGCGTTAACGGAGTGACAAAGAACCATCCCTCTTGTCCTAGAGGTTGTCCACCACCTGCTCACAGCCAGCGATCCTCACCGACCCAGGCCTGCAGTCACATGGAGCTGCAGAAACTTGAGGTTGCAGGGACTTGTCCCGTCCACCTGCACCACGGCCACAGCAGCACGTGAGTGTTGAGACATGGAGCAATGATCCAGAGGAAGCCAGGTGAACAGAACGCCCCATGGCTCCCGTGCGGGTGTGTGGGCTTCATTTTTCCAGGAACATTAAAGGATCAGAATTAAGTCATTAAGGAAAACAAATATATCAACTCGTGACCAAAGAACTGGAATGTGAGTTCAACCCACGAACATCAAATCTCATCACGACGGGGAGAACAGGCCTGGGAGCTCCCTGACCTCTACCCCTGCTCGGCGGTGGCAACCAGCCCTGGGAAGACACTATCTGAGCGAGAGCTGTAATTTAAAGCCCTGTAATTTCTGCATTTTTAATATATTTGTAATATTCTACTTGGAAAAATTACATGTTAAATGGATACTTTGAAAATGGTTAATGGAGAAATAAAACTTTTGTTCAAGGAATAAACGCTTTATTCGAGCCTGATGTGTCAGACAGGAAAGAGCTCCTCCAGTCCCTTCTGATATGACATAAGCTGTCAAGGTCACCAATGTCCCTTCAAGATTGGTTTTAGCAGTATCCTACAAGTTTCAGTATGAAGTATTTTTATCATTTAAAATGTTTAAATAAATTTGAAATATTTTATAAATTCATTATAACTTCTTTTTTGATTGTTATTTAGAAGTATGTTTCTTAATTTGCAAACATATGGAAGTGTCCTGTGTATCATTTATTATTGATTTCTAACTTAATTCGGGGTGGTGAGAGAAGCTAGTTTTCATGATTTGGATAATTTGAAATTCATTGAGAGCTGCCTGGTGGCCCAGCATGAGGTGAATTTTCATGAACAGGAGGTGTATTCTGCCAGAGGGCGCAGCATTCTGCACACACGGCTGCTCACGACAGGTTCTACCCTATATCTTCACTGACTTTTTTCCAACTTTATTGAGTTATAATTGACAAACAAAAATTGTATGTATTTACAGAGTACAACGTGACGTTTTGATACATAGATACACTGTGAAATGCTTACCACAATTAACATATACATCTCCTCACATAGTTAGCTTTATTTTCTTGTGGTGAGAACATTTAAGATCTACCCTCTCAGTAAATTTTAAGTATGTGATACATTATTATTAACTGTAGCCACTATGCTGTACATCAGGTCTCCAGAATTTGTGCAACTGATAACTGAAAGCCTGTGCCCATGGGCCAACGTCCCCCCCCTTCCCCCCACCCCAGGACCTAGCAATCCCCATTATTACCTCTGCTTCTATGAGCTCAACATTTTTAGATTCAACACAAAGTGAGATCATGCAATATTTGCCTTTCCATGTCTGGCTTATTTCACTTAGCACAATGCCCTCTGGGCTCATCCATGTTATCACAAATGTCTGGATTTCCTCCTTTTTAAAGGCTACATAGTATTTCATTATATATCTCTCACATTCTTTATCCACTCACTCACTGATGGACACTTAAGTTGGTTCCATATCTTGGATACTGTGAATAATGCTGCAGTGGACACAGGAATCCAGATATCTGTTCAACATACTGATTTCATTTTCTTTGGACATATGCCCAGTAGTGGGATTGCTGGATCAAGATCTCTTCATATTTAATTTTTGGGGGGTTCTTTGAGTTTCTTGGATATATTTGTTCATTTCTCTCTCAAGATTTGGGAAGTTTTCTGTCATTATTTCTTTAAACAAGCTTTCTGTCCCTTTCTCTTTCTCTGCTCCTTCTAGACCTCCCATTATACTTATATTAGTTTGCTTGATGGTGTCTCACAAGTCCAGTAGGCTTTCTTCACTCTCTTTCATTCTTATTTCTTTTTCTTTCTCTGATGGAATAACTTCAAATGACTTGTCTTTGAGCTCACTGATTTTTTTTCTTGTACTTGATCAAGTCAACTGTTGAAGTCCTCTACTGAATTTTTAGATCTAGTTATTGTATTCTTCAGCTCCAGAATTTCTGCTTTTTTTTTTTTTTTATTGTTTCTGTCTCTTTGTTGAACTTCTAATTTTGTTTATGTACTGTTTTTCTGATTTTATCTACTTGGCTATCTGTGTTCTCTCTTGTAGTTCACTGAGCTTTGAGATGATTATTTTGAATTCTTGGTCAGGCAATATATTAGTCCATTTCTATTGCTTATAACAGAAATATCTAAAACTAGACAATCTGTAAAGAAACAATATTTATTGCTTACATTTTGGAAGCTAAGAAGTCCAAAGTCCAGGGAACACATCTGCTGAGGGCCTTCTTTGGTGGCGACTTCAGCAACAGGGGGTATCACATTGTAAGAAAGGCAGAGGAAAGAGAGAGAGATTCTCACATGCTCTCCTTTTAAAGCTGACAAAACCATGCCCATGACCATTTAACCATTAAATGGACCATTCACTATGGCATGGTCTTCACAATCTAATCACCTTTTCAAGGTCCCACCTCTCAATTACTGTAATAGGATTTCCCACCCCCATTTAACCATTAAATGGACCATTCACTATGGCATGGTCCTCACAATCTAATCACCTTTTCAAGGTCCCACCTCTCAATTACTGTAATAGGATTTCCCACCCTTAACAGTTAGAGTGTGGATGAAGCTTCAATGAGTTTGGGGAGACATTCAATCCATAGCAGGCAGTTTGTAGATTTCCACTTCTTTAGGATCAGTTATTGGTGCTTTATTTTCTTCCTTCAGTGCTGTTATGTTTCCCTGTTTGTTAGTGATGCTGTGGCCTTGCATTGGTGTCCATGCATTTAAAGAGGTAGGCACCTCTTCCAAACTTTACAAACTGACTTATGCAGAAAAAGCCCTTCACCAGTTAGCCCATCCAGAGATTCTGGGCAGAGCAACTGGCAGAATCCATGGGTAGGCATGCCACTCAAGTCCTTGTGTGGTCTGGCCTGGTGCCTGGGTCCAGTGGGGTGAGTCTGTTGACCAGGTCTTCAGCCTTGATCCTGAGTCCACAGTGGCCAGCCTGGCATTGGGATCCACTAGAGCAGGCCTGTTGACTGGGTTTGAGGGGGTGTGGGATAGTAAGTAAAGCTGTTTCTGTGGAGGCGGGCCTAATCCCTGGGTCCACAGGGGCCAATGTGGCACTATGGTGGGCCTTGAGCCCAAGTCCATGTGGGCTAGCCTGGTGCTGGGGTAGGCCTGGCACCTGGGTCCATAGGGTTTAGCCTGATGCCAAGATCCATGGGAGAGGACCTGATCTACAGGGGCCAGTCTGGAGCCTGGGTTAATGGGGTGGCCCCAGAGCCTGAGTTCATGGGGGCTGGTGTAATGCTGGGGCCACAGAGGCGAGCCTGGTGCAGGAGTGGGCCTGAGCCTGAGTCCAATGGGACATGCCAGGGTTTGGGGTCAATGAGGGCCAACCTGGAGCCTGGGTCCATGATGGTAATTTTTAATATGTGGAATTTGTTGCACAGCAATAGAAAACTATTATAGTTGTCAAAATCCAAAGTTAATATCCTCTCCTTTCCCCAAACAACTAAGTGTTCTGTGGGCCTTTAGAACACTTTAATGCAGACCATTCCTCTCCCAACATTTATGACATTGTTCTCATTTATATGAATTCTGTCTTTTTTTAATCAGATAATACCCCTTTATTATTTTTTACTGTCAGTGTTTGTTTTGATATATCCACATAGTTATCACTTTCCTCAGTCTGAAGTATCTTTAGAATTTCCTCTAGTGAGTTTGTTGAGTTAAACTTTCCATTTTGTTTTTTTTTATTTTGTCTAAAAGTGCCCTTCCATTGTCCTTCTTTTTGAAATATTTTCTGGGGGTACAGAATTCTATGCTGATACTTAGAAGGTACAATCACACTGTCTCCTGGATCCCATTATTGCTGCTATAAAATCACTACATTGTTGTTTCATTAAAAGCAATATTTCTGGTTCGGCCCGGTGGCGCACTGGATAGTGCGCCGCTTGGGAAGTGCGGCGGCGCTCCTGCCCAAGGGTTCGGATCCCACATACGGACCGGTTCCCGCTCGCTGGCTGAGCAAGGCGCGGGAAGCAACACCAAGGGTTGCGATCCCGTTGCCGGTCCCCGGTCCGGTACGGGGGCAACACTGAGGGTTGTGATCCGTTGCCGGACATGGAAAAAGACAAAAAGACAAAAAAAAAAAAAAAAGCAATATTTCTGTTCTCTCCGTCTACTTTTAAGGTCTTTCTTTGTCTTGCAGCTTTACTCTTATGGTTCAAGGTTTGTGTTTCTTTTCATTCACCCTCCTTAGAATTGTTTGGGTTCTTGAATCTCTGGGATGGTGACTTTTATTAGTTCTGGAAGATAGCCAGCCAGAGTCTCTTCCAATGTTGCCTCTCTTCCATTCCCTGATCTCTCCTCCTGGAGTTTGTCTGGATTAGACGTATGTTGGGCCTTCTCGTTCCATCTCCGTCTTCGTTTATTTCATCCCTGAATTGTCAGTGATGTTATCAGAACTACTTTTCAGTTCACTAATTCTTTCTTCAGTGGTGTCTAATCTGAGGTTAAACCATACATTGTGGTGTTAATTTCTCTGTACAAAGGGATTGTTTGAAAAGGACCTTGAGAGTTCACTGTGGACTGCCTGGACAATGAATCAGCAAGGGTCTTTTCCCTTCTCCAGACAGAGAGATTACAATAAAATTCAGCTTCTCATGGGACCAAGAACTCCCTTTGGTTAGCAGAAGGGGCTACAACTTCCCCCTGTACTCCAGGGTCCCCAGGGGCTGGGCAGAAGGCATATCCAGACAACTCCCACATGTGCTGGAACTTACAGTTTCCTTGTCCTCCTCCTCTGACAAGAACATTTCCTCATGCTTGCACTATAAGAAGGTGGAGCCATGGGATGGGGTAACAGTGTTGTTCTCTGGAATGCAAACCCACTGTGTGCCCAGTATCAGCACTGGCCTTCATACTGGCCTCGTAAACGGCCCCTGGCTGTGCCTCTTATTTGAGCCACACCGTGATGTGTGGTATCCATCCCGACTTCAGCTGCCTGATAGTTCAACTCATGTTTTACAGTTCTGCAAGTTGTGTTTGGTCTTTTTTCCAATTGGTTTGGTTGTTTTTCATAGTTTCTTACTCTTTACACATATTTCCAATTGCTTCTAGTCTATCTTTAGACACACTTATTTTGTATTCTGTTTCTGTGGATCTGATTCTGCAGCCTGTGGTTCTTGTTGCCTCTGTGCAATGAATCTTGTTTTCTTCTGTGATCTGTGCTTTTTGACAGTGAATATGTATTTCTTGGAACTTTTCCTCTGGGCATTATTTGAGGCTGAGATGGAAAGTGGATTCTTCCAGAGATGATTTGCATTTCCTTTTTCCAGGCACCCAGGAGTACCAACACCACAGAATCCCACTTTCAACTTGCAGCTCCAGGTTTTTGAGCTGCAAGGGAAGTGTAGATACAGCCTGCCACCTCCTTCACTGCCAAATCGGAGTTGCACATTGTATTACCGTCTTGGAGCTGCTGTGACAGAGTACCACCACTGGGTAGCTTAAACAACAGAAGTCTGTTGTCTCACAGTCCTAGAGGCCAGAAGTCCAAGATCAAGGGGTCAGCAGGGCTGGTTCCTTCTGGAGGCTCTAGGAGAGAATCTGTTCCATGCCTCTCCCCTAGCATCTGGCAATTTGCTGGTGGTCTTTTATGCTTCTTGGCTTGTAGATGCATCACCCAGATCACTGTCTCCATCTTCACATGGCACTTCCTGTGTGTAAGTCTGTTTCTGTGTCCAAATGTCCCCCTTTTATTAGAATCCCAGTAATATTAAATTAAGATCCACCCTAATAACCTCATCCTAACCTGATTACATCCATAAAGACCTATTTATAAATAAGGTCACTTTTACAGGCACTGGGGGTTAAGACTGCAAGATATCTTTTGGTGGGGGCAAAATTCAATCCATAACGTTCATTCTCAGGAAAGTTTTAATTTTTTTCTTTTCAACCATTGCCAAGGGAGAAGAAAGAATTTTCCTTACTGTCCTTGGTGGTGGTGGTGGTGGCGGTGGTGGTATGTGTGGAGGGTGGGGGTGGTATTTCTAACCATCCTGACATGGATGGTGAGGCCCATTGGCCCCGCAGATTTACAGAGGGGCTCACCTGTATGACTCGGCACCCTGGGTGGGCCCTGGGTTTTGTCCCCTCTCCCCTGTGCTCAGCCAGGCTATGAAGATTGGCCCTCAAGCTCTCCCAGTTGGGCAGATGCCCACAGGAGAAAGCCAGCCCACCTGGCTTGTGGTCAAGTTCCTGCCTTGACCTAGCTTTTAGCATCTGCATGTTCTTTCTTTATTATCAGCTAATTGGTGGAATTAGATTTATTTTTTGAGTGTCTTTGATGTTTTTAGCAGGAGGGTGGGTCAGGGGATGTAAGCTGCTGTTGTAGGCAAAGTTATGGCCCCCAAAGATGTCCATATCCCAGTCTTGGTAACTGTGAATGTGCTGCCATGCATTGCAAAAGAGACTTTGCAGATGGGCCGAGGATTAAAGACCTTGAGACAGACAGCATCCGGGATTACCTGGGTGGAATCAGCCTAATCGTGTGAGTCCTGAAAAGAGAAGTCCCTTTCCCAACCATAGTCAGAGGAAGATGTCACAACAGAAGAAAGTCAGAGAGCTGCCACCGTGCTGGCTTTGAACATGGAGGAAGGGGCCATGATTCAAGAGTGCAGGCAGCTTTTAGAAGCTAGAAAAGGCACTGAAGTGCTTTTCCCCCTGGAGCCTGCCGAAGGAACATGGCGCCACCAGCATCTCCATGTTAGCCCAGTGAGACCCGTGCAGGACGTCTACAACCTAGGAACAGGAAGATAGTAACGTGCTGCTTTAAGCCCTGAGTCCGTGGTGATTTCCTACAGCAGCAACAGGAAACTCATGCAACCCACAAACTACTGGAAATCAAAGTCGAGGCCCTTCATCTCAGGCGGTGTCTGCTGACTCCCTGCCGTGAGCTGTGATGAGATACTTTCTTTTCCTCACCCTTCTCTCATCTCCACCCAACTTTAGTTCATTGCAGTACCTTTCCTTGTGTTTATCTTTGTGCTCTCAAATAGACTTACACCTGTGTGATGATTTATCAGGTTTAAAAAATATTTTTTGACTTTTTCCCTAGAACAGATGAGGAAACCAGAGTGCCTGTCCTCCCTTCCACCTTCTATGTCTTTCCTTTCCCAGCTCTTTCCTTGAATCTATTTTACATGAGTTATTTCCTTGCACGGTTGCATTATGCTCTGTAACTAAACCTTCCACCCTTGTTGAAAACACTTGTCCCTACAGATACAGGTTCAATATTCCGCCCCGGGCCTTCGGGACAGCTCCCCGTGCGTCTGGCTGAAGCCTGTCCCAGCCGCATCGCTAGGAAGCGCTCACGGAACAGCGGGCCCTGCGTGTGCACACGCGGGAGATCGTCTTCTCGCTGCCTTACATCACGATGACCGAGCGTCACGTCTTTGGGTCGCTCTTTCCGTCAGCACCTCACATTCACCATTCTCTTGTCCTCTACTTCTGAATGTCACTGAGGTAATGTCTACGGCAAACCCGATACTTTTTCCTCATAAGAGACTTGATCTTTTTATCTGAATACCCAGGGGACTTTTCCCCTTTATCTTTGGTCTCCAGAGTTAACCATTCTGTGTCCATTTCTCCTAGGCTACTGTATGCCTTTCCATCCTTATTTCTAGAAACTTAAAAAGCGGGCCGGCCCGGTGGCGCACTGGATAGTGCGCCGCTTGGGAAGCGCAGCGGCGCTCCCGCCCGAGGGTTCGGATCCCACATACAGACCGGTTCCCACTCACTGGCTGAGCGAGGTGCGGGAGCAACACCGAGGGTTGCAATCCCGTTGCAGGTCTCCGGTCCGGTACAGGGGCAACACTGAGGGTTGCGATCCGTTGCCGGACACGGAAAAAGACAAAAAAAGACAAAAAAAAAAAAAAAAAAAGATACTTTAGGGCCGGCCCGGTGGCGCACTGCTACAGTGCACCACTTGGGAAGTGCGGCGGCGCTCCCGCCCGAGGGTTCGGATCCCACATACAGACCGGTTCCCACTCACTGGCTGAGCGAGGTGCGGGAGCGACACCGAGGGTTGCAATCCCGTTGCAGGTCTCCGGTCCGGTACAGGGGCAACA
>NW_007733818.1:48123-49344 GCF_000696425.1 Galeopterus variegatus
ACTGGCTGAGCGCGGTGTGGGCGCAACACCAAGGGTTGCGATCCCGTTGCCGGTCCTGGTACGGGCGCGACACTGAGGGTTGCAATCCGTTGCCGGACACAGAAAAAGACAAAAAGGAAAAAAAAAAAAAAGATACTTTAAAAGATTTGTTCTGCTCCATGGTTTTGGTTTCATCCTCCAGAAACTACAACTACACATGTGTCAGAGCTCCCTTTACCTGGTGGGAGTGCTCTGAGGTGCCCAGCTTTATGCAGGGGGCCTGGTTCTGGCTCCTGGACCCCAAGGTCCTGCTGCCACAGCTCCCAATACCAAGAGAATCTTAGAACCTCAGGCCCCAGCCCCAGAGGGCCCAAGAGCCTAGAGAATGCCCCGGGGTTAGCTCTGGCTGTGATTTCTCTCCTTTCTTCCAATCTCGTCTATGCATCTTGTATATTTTATATGGTATTTCCCTGCCTGTACTAGAGGGGTGGGGACAGAGAGGGGCTGTGCATGTCAGCTCAGTCTGGTTCAGTGTTGAATCTCAGGTAAGGAATCAATAAGAATTGATTGGCTAGGGCCAGCCCGGTGGCGCACTGCTACAGTGCACCACTTGGGAAGTGCGGCGGCGCTCCCNCCCTGCGTGTGCACACGCGGGAGATCGTCTTCTCGCTGCCTTACATCACGATGACCGAGCGTCACGTCTTTGGGTCGCTCTTTCCGTCAGCACCTCACATTCACCATTCTCTTGTCCTCTACTTCCAAATGTCACTGAGGTAATGTCTACGGCAAACCCGATACTTTTTCCTCATAAGAGACTTGATCTTTTTATCTGAATACCCAGGGGACTTTTCCCCTTTATCTTTGGTCTCCAGAGTTAACCATTCTGTGTCCATTTCTCCTAGGCTACTGTATGCCTTTCCATCCTTATTTCTAGAAACTTAAAAAGCGGGCCGGCCCGGTGGCGCACTGGATAGTGCGCTGCTTGGGAAGCGCAGCGGCGCTCCCACCCGAGGGTTCAGATCCCACATACAGACCGGTTCCCACTCACTGGCTGAGCGAGGTGCGGGAGCAACACCGAGGGTTGCAATCCCGTTGCAGGTCTCCGGTCCGGTACAGGGGCAACACTGAGGGTTGCGATCCGTTGCCGGACACGGAAAAAGACAAAAAAACAAAAAAAAAAAAAAAAAAAAAATTTTTGGCTAAATGAGAGCATTACAAAAAACAAAAAATTGAAAATTTTTC
>NW_007733818.1:50270-51125 GCF_000696425.1 Galeopterus variegatus
CCAAAAAAAAAAAAAAAAAAAAAAAAAAAAAAAAAAAAAAAAAGAATTGATTGGCTAAATGAGAGCATTAACACAAGCATAAAATTGCTAATTTTTGCAACTCTTAATAGACGAATACCCAAAGCGGATCAAGTAGGAATTGTATGAGTCCTATAGAAAATTGCAACACTTCCAGAGAGAGAGAGAGAGAAAGAGAGAGAAGGGGAAGGAAGGAAGGAAGGAAAAATCTAGAGCTTGCTTTAAAGTCTCCGCCTCAAATATAAGCTTCACGAGGCTGGGATTTTTCCCTTGCTTCCCTGCTGCTATGAATAGAATGTGTCCCCCCAAAGCTCATGTGTTGAAAATGTGACCCCCACTGTAACAGTGTTAAGAGGGTGGGAAATCCGACCACAGTATTTGAAAGGCAGGGCCTTTGAGAGGTGAATAGATTGATCCACTCACGAAGCCACGGGTTAAGGGTTTAGGGGCTGATCAGGGAGCAGACTTGTGGCTTCATAAGGAGAGCAAGTGAGCACACTAAAGCCTGCGTCACCACAGGACCCCAGAGAGAATTGCCACCCAGAAGAAGGTCCTCACCAAATGGGACCCCTGGACCGTGGACATCCCAGCCTCCAAACCTGCAAGAAATAAATTTCATTTCTTTACGAACGACCCAGTTTCAGGCACTCTGTTATAAGCAACAGAAAACGGACTAATGCACCTGCTGCGCCCAGTGTCAAAGAGGGTCGGGCACGCTGCTGGGGTCTGTAGAGTGAGGGACATGATTCTCGATGCAACGGCAGCACAGACGACTTGAATCACATGTGACTCAGCAGCAAGTCACGGAAACCCACCCCCAACAGCCCCAAGTCGAGA
>NW_007733818.1:52513-53831 GCF_000696425.1 Galeopterus variegatus
CGGACTAATGCACCTGCTGCGCCCAGTGTCAAAGAGGGTCGGGCACGCTGCTGGGGTCTGTAGAGTGAGGGACATGATTCTCGCTGCAACGGCAGCACAGACGACTTGAATCACATGTGACTCAGCAGCAAGTCACGGAAACCCACCCCCAACAGCCCCAAGTTGAGAGAAGCAGGGAAGAGTCACTGGCTCACACAGAACGTAAGGACCAGGGTGGGCTTTAGGCAGGAAGGGGCGAGGGCCTTAAGCGACGCCTCAGGGATCAGACCCTGCCCGTCTGTCCCACTTGCTGTGAGGGCTTCACTCTCAGGCAGACGCCCCTGCCTTGGTGGCTTTCAGCCCCAGCTCAGGGATCTCTTTCCCCAGTGGTCACCTCAGGCCCCATGCTCCCCTCTGACCCAGCCACTGCGGACAGGGGTGCCCCTCCCTATACAGACTGAGGGGGAGGCTGCTCCCCCAGAGAGGTCAGGGCAGGCGAGACCTGCAGATGTCCTTTGCAGCCAGGTGGCCTTGAAGAAGTGAGAGGGAACAGCAGGGTCAGGAGAGGGTGGACCCACATAGACAACAGGGAGCCACCCATATGGACAGAGACCAGGGCGTGTGATGGGCTGGACTGTGCACCCCCAAATTCACGCACCAGCATCCTCACCCCAGCACACCTCAGACTGGACGTGCGTGGTGGGGTCTCTAAAGAGGCGGGGTTAATGGGGTCCTAAGGGGGACCAGTGTCCCTGTGAGAAGCAGGAGGGACCAGGACTGTGTGGAGGGCGAGCAGGAGGCACCTGTGAGCCGGGCACGGCGGCGAGGAAGGTGGACTGTGGGGTCTGCATGGCCTGCCCCGCCCTCCGGACACATCACTGGTCCTTAATCCAGGCCTGAGACCCTGGGGACCGCCCTGGGGGTGCTGTAGGGGCCATGGCAGGAGTGTCCCCACACCTGCATCCAGTACGCAGGCCTGGCCACCAAGGCGCGCAGGTCCAGGGAGGGGGAGGCAGGTGGCGGGGCGCCGGGGACTGCTGTGGCCGTCACAGGTGGGCGCAGCCAGGAAGCGCACGGCCGCGTGTCCCCGCCTCCCCTCGCTGCCCGAGTGACTCCTGATCGTGATGCCCACAGGAGACACTGGGCAGATTAAGCCCTGGTCACCTCCCTATGGGCCAGTGGGGGGAACGTGCCCACACACCCAACTACGTGCAGGGGGTGGGAGCATGGTGGCCAGGATGCTGGTAGAAGCCCACCACCCTCTCACTCTCTGCCACGGCGACACGGGCTCACAGTGTGCACCCGCGCCAATGGCGGCCCCTCCCTGACGGTGGCGGGG
>NW_007733818.1:54775-56628 GCF_000696425.1 Galeopterus variegatus
GTCCTCTCCCATCTCAAGCACCTTCACTCCTGCACAGCTGCAGAGTCCCTCTTACCGTGTAAAGCCACACACTCACGGACCCCAGGAATTAAGATGTGGACCTCTTTGGGGCTGTTCTTCAGCAGATTGCATGGCCCAATGACTCTTTTTTTGTTTTTTTGGCGGCTGGCCTGTACAGGGATCAAACCTGGGAAGTCCCGATGACTCTTGATCCCCACAGTAAAATGTAAAACTTGTGTCTTTGAGGTGCTGGGCATAATCAGCCTGGCTTGATTCTCGATGTGTCTTTTGAAGAACATTCTTAAAAGGAAGACTCACGACTAGAGTCAGACAGGGTGTGGGCACAAAACTGCAGGGAAGGCTGTCTCTGGGGCCCCCACTTGCCCAGGGTCAGAGGCAGCTTCCCAGCTCACGGCAACCAGCAGCAGCTGTTGGGAATGTGTCCCTGGCAGAGGCCAGTGCAGCTGGGGCGTGGGGTGTCCTCCAGAGCTCTGAGCATGGGTGGTATCTGCAGCCTGGGTCATGGAGTTGGGTGCCAGCAGTGTCAGACATTTCAGCTCCCTTCCCGACTATAAGAAGGTGACAGCCCTCGGTGGACCCACCTCTGTCCTGGCAAGAACTGACTTGAGGGCAGAGACCCAGCCTCTAACCCTGCTTTTGCTGCCTCCTGTGTGGTTTTGAGCCAATCTCTGAACCTGGCCTCAGCTTCCCCCTCTGACCACCCAGCCTGGGCTTCCCCATACTCCACGGTTAGCTGTCCAGGGACCAGCCCTGCACCCAACCCACCTGCCACCTCCAGAGCATGAGGTGAGCGTGGCTCAGCTTCTGGATGGCAAAGGCCAATGCAGCAGGGAGGGCAGCCTGAGAAGAGCCATGCCAGCCCTGGAAGCATCCCCTGGGGACTCAGCTGCCATGCCTGGGGAATAGGGGGGCCACCTGTGCAGACGAGCACAGTCCAGTGTGGATGTCAGGAAGACTTGCAGGTTCAGCCTAGCGGGGAAGGTCCCAGAGCTGGAAGGAGGGGGCGCTTTTGCCCGGCCCTTCCCCAGCCCATGGGGTCCACCTCCCAGCATCTGAGGAGACGCCCAGGCCAGGGCCCTGTGTGCAGGGAGGACGGGAGACCCAGGGGCTGGCCGAGTTGGGCAAACCATTGCTTAGGAATGGTGCGGCAGCCTCGACGAATGCATGCGCTTGGGGGTCAGGCAGGGCTGGACAGAAGGCATGTGCGACCTTGGGTAAGTCACTCAATATGTTTAAGCCTGTTTTCACCTATAGGAAATGGGTTGTTTCCATCTGTCATCTAAAGCCCTGTCAGCCCCTGCCAGTTCATGGCTGTCAGAATTAAGGGGCCTGATGCCGGAGTGCCCTCTGTGACCCTGTGACCCCTGCAGATGGTCAGCTCTCAGTGGACAGGAGTGCTCAGCTCTGATCTGCTTTGGAGTGTTGGGACTGATGGCACCACCCAGGAGTCAGAACCCCTGCCCCAGGGTGGCCTCGGGCAGGATGTCCACCCCCCTTGCTGGACTCCCGCCCTGTCAGTCCGCAGGCCCTGGAGTGGTCCCTGGGCTTCCCACCCTTCCTGGGTCTGGGCCCGCAGCACGTGCTATCGATGCCTCCTGCTCAGCACCCCTCGGTCCCCAAGTTCTCCCGCAGCTGCATGTAGAGCTTCCCTGCAGGCCACCACAGCTCTCTGCTTCTTAGCCGGGGCTCCCCTCAGGGCTGCCCAAGCTTGCTCGGGCCCTGCAGGGCAGCTGAGGAGTGCCAGCCAGGCCAGCGAGTGCTGTCCCCCCACCCCCCACTCACCCCCACGTGTGGCCTCAGGACTCAGAACGGAGGCGCCTCTGGGAAGATGG
>NW_007733818.1:56675-63339 GCF_000696425.1 Galeopterus variegatus
CCCCCACTCACCCCCACGTGTGGCCTCAGGACTCAGAACGGAGGCGCCTCTGGGAAGATGGTGTTGCAATAGTGGGCCTCCCGGGAACTCGGCCCGAGGAATCCTCCCAGGCCCTGGACAGGTGCAAGGAGGGGCTGTCCCAAAACGAGCAGGGCCCAGGCAACGTGCAGGCTTGAGCAGGCTCTGGGGCTGAGACCAGGGCGGGTGCCAGCTCCACCATTCTCTGGCTGGGCCACCTCATTCCCTCTAGCATCTTTGTACCAGAGACATGGACATTCGCTGAGCGCTGGCCACGTCTCACTCGGTCCTCACATCACCCGCGTGACGGAGGTTCCGAGGCAGGGCTGCTGGCTGCCCACCCTGCCCCATGCCCCCTGTCCTTAGTAACAGGACTCCGTGTTCTCCAGAGCGGCTGTGGGCCCAGCTCAGATCCTGCTTTTTCCAGCGTCCTTCACAGCCAGGGGTGGCCACAAGACCAGGCGCTGGCTACACAGTTCGTTGTAAGGGGACCTCTGCTGGAGTTCCAACAGCCACCTCGGACAGCGAGGTGACCATGAGGAGTGAAGTTGCATAAGGATGGGAGATTGGAGAGGGAAAAGCCTGAGTCTCTGATGGTGCGGGGGCCGAGGAAGGCAAACCACCCCTGGACTGCCACCTCTGGACTGCTTTTCTGTGCAGGGAGGGAAATATAAATCTCTGTCTCACTGTCCTGGTTCTCTGTATCACATGCCCCAGAACCTACCTGAACAGAGAGTGCCATTTCTCTCTCCAGCAAGTACATAGAGAAACAGAGGCTCAGGAGGAGATGCCCAGTGCAGAGCTCGGGGCTGATCCCATTCAAATGGGAAGACAGTGGGGCCACCTCTGAGGCCGCCTGGAGGGTTCCGCAGGACACTTCACAAGAAGCCTGTGGCTCTGTATCAGCCAGGAGAAGGTGTCCAGTTGGCAACCGTGGCACCAACATCCCCCTATCTCCTTCAGACCCACAGCCTCTGCAGAGGCTGGGTCGCCTGAGGTCCGGGCACACTGGTGGGGCAGACCCTGCTGGACTTTGGCAGAGGAATCCAGCCCCCCGCGCCCCGTCCCCAGCATGAAAGGCTAACCACTCCTGCAGAAAAGAACTTGGGTTTATTTGCAGTAAGAACTGTGGTCTGAAAAAACCCATTGGCAAATGTACAGTGTGTGTTCCATTTGGGGTCGCTGCCACTGTGGGACCCCCAGATCCCTGACCCGCATGCACTGGGCTCCTACATGTTCACAACCAATCTCAGGCCCCAGGTCCTAAGTCCCCTCCAGAGGGCGTCCCAGCTCCTGCTGAAACCATCCGTGTCCCAGCCTGCCCCCAGCTCTCCAACCATCCTGCTTAGTGCAGTGCAAAAACCAAACCAAACACAAATTTCGTAACAAACACAAAACAAAACAATTCACAAAAACCAGGGTTCTAAATTATTTTTCTCAGTGTCCTTCGTTATCAGGATGACTTGTTTTGCAATGAACTAAAATATACATCATTTTCCTGCTATTACAAAATCTCTTCCTTATTATTCACAGATATATAACGGGAGATTTGGATGAAATAATTACAAACATTTTTTTCCCCTTAAAAAGCAAACAAGCCAAACAAAACACAACAAAACAAAGAACCCCAAACCAAAACACAAGAACGTTCTAACAACAGTAAACACAGACAGGGCTGGCTGGCTTCCCTCCTCCTGGGCTCAGGCTGGGCTGGCGGGGCTGAGGGTCCCGTGCAAAGTGCTCGGTGCACCCTGATCCCTGACCACTGACCACACACAGTTGGGTGTGCGCTCTCGAGGCCAACTCCTCGCCGCCCTGGCCCCCCGTTTCCCCACATTTCACAAGGCTTTGCAGGTGTCTTTCTTTTCCCCTATTGCTCCCCATCTTCCTGACCCCTCCCCACCTCTTCCCCATGCCCAGGACACTGGCATATGTGCCAGCCTGGAGGCTACAAGGCCAGCCTCAGAAAGGAACCCCCCAGGGTGCAATGTGGTAGCCAGCCCCCACCCCCAGCAGGGACCAGCCTCTCCAACCCCCAGCCTGGACCTGGTCCCCTCCCCGCACAGGGCTGTGCAGTTAACCAAAGGCAAAAGGGGCCACAGGAAGCCCAGGTCTCACCAGCAGCTTTGGCACAGAGCTTGGAGTGAGACTGCCAGGAGGTCTCACACAACAGCAGGGTAGAGAAACTAGGGTCTGACCAAAGCCACCAGAGCTCAAAGGCCAGGAGACATCAGGAGGAGGAAGGTAGTGGGGTAGAGCCACCCCCAAGAGCACTTATTTTGGGCTGGCCACAGGCCCGTGTGTGGGCTGCAGAAGCCCTTGGAAGGAAGACCTGCCAAGGACCAGAACTAACATCACGTGGCAAGGCTGGGAAGACCCTCAGAGACCACCTTGCAGGACACAGGAGACCCAGAGGGGAGCGGCCTCCTTCTGGAGGGGAATGTGGGCAGCACAGACTTAGCGAGGGGAAAACCCTGTTTTTCCCCTGCCCGTTTCAGGGTTTACAAAAGATGTACCTATCCTGCAGCAGGGCAGGGCAGACACATTCCTAGGATTCAGGCAAGGGGCTCTCAGGGTGAGGGCAAATAACAGTACCATTGCCTACGGAGTGGGGCTAGCAATTTCATCATTCCTAAGGACTTTCCCGAGATGGAGTCTGCCCTGGGGGTCCCTGCATGACCCACGGTGCAAGGAGGTGAGGAAGTCAGGGAAAGTCCCAGGGAGACAGAGCGACTGCAGAGGGTCCCCTGCAATGCTCTCTTCTCCTGCACCCAAGCCCAGCTGGGACTAAGCCAGTGTCGCAGCAAAGAGCTGGCTCTGGTCCTGTCTGCCTCTCAAAGCCTGAAGCCTCCCTCTGGGAGCAGCAGGAAAAAACAGGAGAGCTCAGAGTCCAGGGGCTGAGTCAAAGGGGCTTGTGGAAGGTCCCCTCTGCTGCCCCCAGCCCTCCCTGGGATGGCATCCACTGTTTCAGCCTAGGCTCCTGAACACCATCTCAGCCCAACAGTGGCAGGCAATTAGCTTCTGGCCTCAGCTCTCACCCACAGCCTGGCTGGCAATGCTGCGGGCACCCCCTCTCCTCAGTACTCTGGGTGGGGTGGCCCAGATTTCCTCTATGTACAAGAAGTGTACCCAGTGACAGGTCACTGAGGGCAGACTGATGGTGAAACAGTTTGCATTTAGGATTTGGAACACACTCCCCATTCCTACAGGCTGTTGAAGACTGGAAGGCTGGCGGACATTTCCCCTCTGAATCACGGAGGAGCTAGAGACAGACTTCAGAGCTGCAGCGATTCTCCCAAGAAAATCCATGCGTTCTTGTCCACATTCTGGCCATCACTGTGCGTCCTGTCCACATTCTGGCCATCACTGGATGCCTTCCTCTTCTACATATGTTGAAGGAAACCAACCGATCTGAAAAAGATGGCAGGATCATGTGTATGTATTTGTGTGTGTGTGTCAGGGGTAAGTAGAGGCTCATGGAGTTGAGTGACCCTTCAAAAGGCCAGAGCTCTCATCCAGGCCTGCCACACAGAGGGACCTTGGCAAAGAGGCTGAGAAGGTGGTGGAGTCATAGCTCAGGAGTAAGAACAACCTAGAAATACACCAGCCTTGGCCAGTTTAAGATGATCTGCCCACTCTCTTGCTGCCAGTCGGAAACAGAGGGACCTTGGCAAAGAGGCTGAGAAGGTGGTGGAGTCATAGCTCAGGAGTAAGAACAACCCAGAAATACACCAGCCTTGGCCAGTTTAAGATGATCTGCCCACTCTCTTGCTGCCAGTCGGAAAAAAAATAAAACCTCTCAAGGAAAATAACATTATCCAGAACCTCTACAGTTTTTTATACACAAGCTTGGCATTCATTGGACCAAATGACAAAAAACCAAGAGAAAACGCAGACAATAGAAACCAATCCACCAGTATTGAAGTTATCATTCAGGGTATGTAAATAATTTGTATGTTTGAGAAAAGTGATAAAAGGGCAGACAATTTTTACCAGAGAACTGGAATCAGAAATCAAATTTAGGGCCGGCCCGGTGGCGCACTGGATAGTGCACCGCTTGGGAAGCGCAGCAGCGCTCCCGCCTGAGGGTTCGGATCCCACATGCGGACTGGTTCCCGCTCACTGGCTGAGCGAGGCGTGGGAGCAGTGCCGAGGGTTGCGATCCCGTTGCCCGTCCCCGGTCCGGTACGGGGGCAACACTGAGGGCTGCGATCCGTTGCCGGACACAAAAAAAAAAAAAAAAAAAAAAAAAAAAAAAAAAAGAAATCAAATTTAAAAATCCTAGAACTGAAAAACATAATGACTAAAACTAAGAATCCAATAGAAGGATTTAAAAGTAGATTAGACAAAGTAGAAGAGATGACTGATAAACTGAAAGATAGGTCAATCAAAAGTAACTACATAGAAAAACAGAGAGGAAAGGGATGGAAATGCATAAAACAGGCCTTGGTAAAAAGACCTAATATTCATGTGAATGGAGCCCTAGAAAAAGAAAAGAGAGAAAATGAAGCAGATACCTTGTCTGCAGAGATAGAATAGTGGCTGAGAAATTTCTAAAACTAATGAAAGACATCAAGGCACAGATCCAAAAATCTCTGCAAATCCCAAGCAGTACGAATACAGAAAAAAAATCACAGCTAGGCACATTTCAGTAAAACTGATAAAAAACATAGGCAAAAAAATTATTTTACATGCAGCTCATGGGGGTGATGGTGACATTTCCTTCAAAGAATCAACATTAAGAATGTTCATTGACTTTTCTACAGAAATGATGGAAGCCTGAGGACAACAGAATAACATCATCCAAATGCTGAAATAAAACATTTGCCTACTTCGAATTCTTTAACCAGTGAAAATATTCTTCAAAAAGCACTCAAAACAATTGCTTGCAGAAAGGATATAGGTTCCCTTGGAGAAATGACTGATTCCTGCAGGAGAATGAATAAGTAAAGGAGAAGAGAATGTTTCCCTTATAGTAGAATGCCAACTAATACCTTCAGAAGAAACCATCACTATTGAGAAAAATCACTATTTTTCAACCATGATAGAAATAATCTAATAAACAAATTCTTCAATGAACAATAAAACTAGTAGGTGAAATTATGATGAGGAATGGGATATTTACCTTGGCTCAAAGTATTACCTTGCAAATTATTTATTAATTACAGTAACTTCACAGCAGAGTAACTTGACAGATACCACCTTACCCAAGTGATCAACACTAATGTCACAAATAATGGGACAAAATTGTCATCACATACATCCTGATAGGGCACTACGGCACTAAGAAAGAGATAATACCCTCACTGTGGTGTTCCCACCAAAGATGTATAATCTATTCATGAAGAAACATCAAGCAAACCTAAATTGAAGGATGTTCTACAAAAATAACTGGCCCAAACTCTTCAAATATGTCAAAGTCATCTAAGAAAGAGAAAGCCTGAGGAATGTTTCAGATTACAGAGAGTTAAGGGTCATGGCAAGTAAACGCAATTCATGATCCTGAACTGGATTCAGGACCAGGAGAAATAGCTAGAGAAGACATTATTGGGACAACTGGTGAAATTTGAATATTAACTGTAGATCAGATAATCATATCAAAGAGGAATGTCCTTGAGCTTAGGAAATACTTAGGGGAAAAGGAATAGAATTTCTGCAACTTACTCTCAAATGGGTTAGAGAAACTTAGGCAGAGAGAGAGAGGGAGAGAAAGAGAGAGTGCACACAAACATTAAGGAAAATGGGCAAAACATTTGCAACTGGTAAATCTGGGCATATGGGAATTCTTTGTACATTGCAACTTTAAGCGTGAAATTGTATCAAAAATAAAAGTTACAAACACTTTACAATAAGATCATTAAAAATGAAAGTGAAATAAGTGTGCTTTTAGATCCAAGAAAAATGGAGAAGTTATTATTAGCAGACACACTAAAAAAGCATACTAAAGAGAGGGAATGTCAGGCAGCAGGAAAATGGTCTTGGGTGGAAAACCAATAATGCAGGAAAGAATGAGGAGCACTGGGAAATACAAATAGGTGGTAAATCTAAATGAACATAACTGCCTAACACAAAAATAATGTCTTATTGGGTTTGAAAATAGGTAGAATTAAGATACATGACACTTGCACAGAAGTTGAGAGGAAAATAAACACAATTAAAGGTTGCAAGGTCCTTCCTTGCATTGTCTGGGAATCAGTAAACTTACTCATTTAAGGTAATCTCTAAGAAGTCAAAGTGCATACTGTGCCCTGTAAGCTAACTACTTAAGTAGCAGAAAAAGAGTGTATAACTAATCAAGGGTAGGGGAAGTGGGATAGAAAAAAATATCAATTAACCCAAAAGTAAGCAAGAAAGGAGAAAAAAGGAGGAACAGATATGACAAACAGAAAATAAATAGATGAATTTAAACCTAAATGTCTCAGTAATTACATTAAATGTAAATGGACTACATATGCCTACTCTAAGGCAAAGATTGTCAGAACAGGCCATCTTTAAAAAATCCCACTGTTGGGGCCGGCCCGGTGGCGCACTGCTACAGTGCGCCGCTTGGGAAGCGCGGTGGCGCTCCCGCCGAGGGTTCGGATCCCACATACAGACCGGCCGCTCACTGGCTGAGCGAGGTGCGGGCGCAACACCGAGGGTTGCG
>NW_007733818.1:64339-79280 GCF_000696425.1 Galeopterus variegatus
CGGAAACGGAAAAAAAAAAAAAAAAAAAAAAAAAAAAAAAAATCCCACTGTTTATAAAAGAACCATCTTAAATATAAGGAAACAGAAAAGTTAAAAGTAGTACAAGAGAGAAAAAAGTATGCCATGCAAAACACTAATCTAAAGAAAGCTAGTGTTGCTCTAATAGCAGATAAAGTAGACTTTACAGCAAGAATTGCCAGAGATTAAAAAGAGACATTTCATAATGATAACAGGGGTTGAATCAACAGGAAGTTTCCAGTAATACTCAAACCAGTGGTTCTAAAATTTCACTTTGTATAGAAATCACCTGGATCTGGGTGAGGGGCCAGGCCTGTGTTTATTAAATCACAGCCCCAAGTGCTTCCAATGCTGGCGACACAAGGACCAATTTGAAAGCCAGTGGTCCCAGCCCTCTAGGTTGGCTGCCTAGGACTCAGTAGCCTTCAAAATTCTGAAGGGCAGTTGGGTGGAAAATGGATTAGATCTGAGGGCCTCTAAGGGGCCGACTACATGCTAGATGGAGGCAGATTGGTTCCTGCCACGTGGCAATGGAATGGTCAGCAGTGGGAACCAGGGCTGATTGACCCTCTGCAGCCCCCAAGGGAAGTTGGGCATTTTCTAATCAGTAGCACGTGAAGCTCTGGTGCCCTCTCAGGTGGGTGCTGAGAGCCCTGGGTCAAAGCCAGGAGTCCAAATGGGGTATTGGGATAAAGAGACCGTGGAGTTTTGCAAAATCTTAGGGTGGACAGGAAGAGGACTCATGGGGCCCACTGGCACTTGGGAAAAGTAAAGGGATGGGGGTGGGCAGGGACATGATGTGTCCCTTCTCATCTTACTAGCCTTAGAAAACAGCAGGAAGTACCCAACAATGACACCCAGGCCCTACTCTCAGCCCTGTGGCTTCCCTTCCTACAAACAGAGTTTGGGTACTTGCAAGTGATTTCAAGAAAGTATGTAAAACCTGACTCCCTGCAGCTGCCATGAATGAGGCCCAGAATAGGATTGAGCACAGGTACAGGGTTTGAGGGGCCTGGATCCAGATGTGACCCATGGAGCCCATTCCCAGCTGCATGACCTTGGGCTCATGGTAAACGTCCAGAGCCTCGGTTTCCCACTGTGAACACCAGCTTTCTGACTTGCTGTGAGGATGAGTGGGTGCCTGGAACAGGGCCTGGGGCACGGTCATGGCTGTGGTGCCAGTCTGCCCAAGCCTGACCAGGTCAGAGCAGCAGTAAGGCCAGGCCCCGCAGTCTCCATGTGGGGACCTGCGGGTCAGGGGTGGCTGCTCACCCGTCCGTTTGTCTCGCCCTTCCACCAGCCCTGGTCCCCGCCGATGCGACTGTAGATCCTCACCACGTCGCCTTCCCGCAGCGAGAGCTCCCGCATGTCCCGGGCGGCAAAGTTGTACCTGGCCACAGCTGTGCCGATGACCCGGGGTGTGAATACTGTTGGAGGAGACGGGTGGTGTCACACAGCTGCAGGAGGGGCCCGGCCAGTGCTTGGGGAGGCCCTCGGGCTGAGCTGGGTCTCTTCCCCGGTGCCTGGTGCCTGGCCTGTGCCCAGAGAGGAAGGACATCAAGCAGAAAGGCTCTGGAAGGACACACTGGCCTCCCACCCCAGGGCCCCTCACTCCCCTGTGGGTGTGGACACAGCATATCTGAGTCCCCGAACTTCAAGACCATTGGAGCAGTCACCACCTGCACTGGGCACCATCACAGGCAATGAGCATGCTCTTGGGGACAAGAGCAGGTGTCCGTGCTTTGACCACAACAGTGCCTATGGCTCCCCAATTCCAGATTCCCAAACCAAACTGGAAACCCAGCTGAACCAGCTCAGCCCGGAACCCAGGAGTCCTGATGGACAGGTGACGATGCCCATGACTGAGGGGAGACACACACCGCTGCTGGGGAGGGGCTTTGACTCTGGCAGTGGGAGGCCCTGCGGTCAGGGACGACCGAGACCCCATCCTCCCCGCCCCAGGCCCCACAGCCGCTCCTCCTATGGCCACCAAGTGGCACACTGGGCCTGCCCCACCTGAATGCCATGGGGCCTCCCAGCTGCTTCCCGCTGCCAGAGGCAAAGCCCTCGCTGGGCGCTGAGGAACACAGCTGAGGGGGCTGGGAGGTGGCGGTCGGGGTGGGGGCCGGCCCAGCCGGACGCATCCTCAGGTGCCAGCTGCAGCCTGGCCCGGCCTCCAGCCCCTTCCTCCCCCACCCCATGCCAGGCTGCAGGCGGCTGTGGGCACACCAGGCAGGGCCGTGGGGCCAGCGGGTGGCTCTGTGCCAGGCCTCCCCAGGCAGCTGGCCACAGCTGGGTCCCCCCACGCCCTGGCAGCAGCGGTACCTGACCAGAAGGGAGCGGAGGGGCCCTGAGCAGCAAAGCCGAGGCCCTGAGGACTGAGAAAAGAAAAGTTGTAGGAAGCACAGGAAGCTGCAAAGAGGCGAGAGAGAACATGAGACGGGGCAGCAGGGCGTCACGCGCAGTCACAGGCACACATGGCGAGAGCCAGGACACAGAGGAGCCAGGGTCTGCCTTGGGGGAAAGAGGGAAGGGGGCTCCAGGGCCCACCCGGGCAGACACGGCTCAGCCACTCTGAGCTGCCTCCAGCCACCTCTCCACACCCGTGTCCTCAAGAGTAAATCGAGACCACCTCCTCCCATCACGCACACAGTCAGTGCTCACTAAAGGCCAGTCATTTCTCTCCTGTCCTGCTCTGCCCAGGTGGGACCCATGGCCCTGCAGGTCCCTGCAGGCTGGGAAACATTGGGGTGGCTTATTGGACAAAGTCCTGTGCTGGAGGCCAAATGCTCTTGATCTGACCCTGCCCCTAATTCTAGGTGGCCTTGAGAGTCACTTCCCTGTCTGGGCCTTGGAATCCCATCTGCCAGTAGGCTGCCTCTCACAGCGGAGGCCCGGGGGGCTAGGGCACAGGGAGGGAGCTACAGACGGGGGGGCTTGCGCTCTCCTCCCCACCAGTGGCAACTCCAAGCGCAGGGTCTCTGCCCAGACCTCCCTGCTGTCTGGGCAAGGGAGCCACGACAGAGCAGCAATCCAAGCAGGTGCCAGGGAGCCACCATCTGCCACATGGCATGGGAGGGTACATGGGACAGCACCTGTGATGGGGGGGGGGGCTGGGCCATGCTCCTGAGGGGGGGCTCCTAGCCTAGGACCATGAAGGCAGGTGGGTGGCGAGGACCCAAGCCCTGGGAAGCTGGACTGAGCCAACACCTCTAGGGGAGCACTGGTGTGCTTGTCGGGCACGATGTTACCTGGTGATCGGCTGGAGGCCCTGCAGGCAGAACGCTCCCGAGACTTGTAGGGGTGCTTGAGCGTGGTGTCCAGCTGCTTGAAGCTCTCCTTGAGCGAGTGGCACTGGTAGTACTCCACCAGCTCCTGCAGGGGCATGCACGTATTGCCGCTGCCACCGCCTCCAGGCAGTCCTCCCACCCCCTCAGGTTCATGTGGGAGACCCTTTCTCCTTGAGCCCCCATAACTCTGCCCTCCTGCTCTGCCCTCTGTGCCCTATCCACAGGGGGTGGTTAGTATCTAGAAGACCTTTGGCCCAGTAACTACCCTCCCAAATATCTCTAAAGGAAATAATCTTCGAAGAACACTACGATCGACAGCCACCGGTGCTGACCGCAGTGTCCTTTATAATGGAGCTGGGAACACCGTGTGTCCAACACCAGGAGCGAACTTCTAGAAAAGACAAAATGCCACGCAGCTACCAGCCAGGGAAAAGAAGATTCACCCGGGGCGAATGTTTTATCTTGGAAAGTCAGCTAATAATTAGGTACATCATGGCCAAACGTTTCATTTTTAAAAGGTCTATATAAACCACACCTAAGCTATGCTTCGAGAGGGAATTATAAGGACTCAGTCGAAATGTGCACACTGGTTTTTGTGGGTTTTTTGGATACTTTCTGTTTGGCTTTGTGCTTTTCTGTGGCCATAGTAGGAAGCTAAGACTCAGACATTCTAGTCCGATGTTCTCAGTACACACAACTTTTATAATTAAGATTAAAAGATAACAGCTGTAATTTTTAAATCATTTAAAGAAGGACCATGCCTTTAACTGCACTCTGGCTCGGGGGACAGTGCAGAGGGTAGGGGTGAGTAAGGAAGGGGCTGTTTGAAGCCATGTGACTGTGACCTGCTGACAGGGTCCCCTGGGCCTGGGTTTCTAGCTCTTGCAGGAAGATCAGTGTGAGTCCTTGATAATACTGGTGGCCAGGGCTGCTCCCCTGCACTATCCACCAGGGTCAACCCACCTGGCACAGACTAGGGGTCACACATCCCAACTCAGGAGGCGGTGATGTGGCCCAACTGTCCCCAGGTGACTTACAAGCCAATTTCCCTGGATCTCTCCCACACTGGGAAGATCCTCCTAAGGAAAAGTGGCCACCCGCTCAGGGATGGGTGAGGGACGGCCCAGCAGGGAGCAGTGGAGGCAGCCACTGTCCTCCATGGCTGGGGAGAGCAGCTGTGGGACCACAGAGCCACATACCAAGAGGCTCTCGAACTTCTTTGCTTCCGTGATGTGGATCCAGTTGTCTTTCTCCACCACCTTGATGTGTTTCACCTCGTCGTTGAACCTGGGCAAATGCAGGGGCTCCGGCCATCACCATGTGAGGGCCACGCAGCCCCCAGCCCCGGCCAAGCGCCCCCCCCACTCCCTGGCTGCCCTCAGCTCCAACCCTGCTGACGTCCTGTCTTGGGCTTTCAGTCATTTGCTTCTCTGCACTGGGCACGTCCTCCTCCAGGGGCGCATCCAGGCCCAGCCCTGACATCACCTCCGAGTATCCTCCCCTGCCCAGGCAGAACCTCTGCCTGGAATGTTCGTCCTCCTGCCATCTCCACGACCCCTTCCTCCTCAGGTCTCAATTCAAATGTGCCCTATAGGGGAGCCTCCCTCTACCCCTCCCCGCAAGACCACACCACCTTCTTGCCAGCTGACACCAAAGCAAAGATGTCACAAGAAAAGAAAACTACAAACCAACATCTCTTATAACTAGATGCAGAAATCCTTAATAAGCTATTGGCAAACCAAATCACTCTCTCTCTCTCTCTCTCTCTCTCCCCACACAGACATGTATAACCCATAAAAAGGATTTCACACCATGACTACAGACCAACATCTCTTATAACTAGATGCAGAAATCCTTAATAAGCTGTTGGCAAACCAAATCACTCTCTCTCTCTCTCTCCCCACACAGACATGTATAACCCATAAAAAGGATTTCACACCATGATTAAGGACTGCATCTTGCAGTAAGTCAAGGTTGGTTTAACATCCAGAAACCGGCTAACGTGATAAGCATTTGTCAAATACGACTGCCCGGAGGGCCACCCTCCTCCCCTGTGAGCATTCACTCCCCTGTGTGAGCATTCGCTCTGTTTCTTCCTAGATTTAATGTCTGCCGTGAGCCTGTGCACCCCCACCTACAAACTCCCCAGGGGGAAGCCCCATCTGACCCCGGCTTGGGCACCCTGCAGGCAGGCACAGAGAAGATGCTCTGGGAATTTCTATAAAATGGGCAATGTCCCTGCCATTTCATTGCTTGGTGCCAGCTGCAGCCTGGGGCCACAGACCTGCCACCAAGCCCCCTCCAGTCTCTCCCAGGGCACGACCCAGGCCTTCACTGAGGGGGGGTCCACCCCCACACTGTGCCACACACCCCCAGGTGGTTCCGCTGCTTGAGGCAGGTACGGCGACCTCTGCAGGGAGCAGATCCTGTGTACTAGGCCACTGGTCATACCAGGTAACCTCCCAGTGGACATCTGTCACTTTCAATGTGACCACTGTCCTCTGTATTTTATAGCCAGGGCATTTGTTCATTCCCCAGACATTTGTGGGGCCTCTCAGAAAGTTGATGGGTCCTGGCGGTGTCTGCCCTGCTGGGGGTGGGGGAGATGTCGGGGGGCCTTATCCTCAGCCCTGGATCCTGCTNACCAACATCTCTTATAACTAGATGCAGAAATCCTTAATAAGCTATTGGCAAACCAAATCACTCTCTCTCTCTCTCTCTCTCTCTCCCCACACAGACATGTATAACCCATAAAAAGGATTTCACACCATGATTAAGGACTGCATCTTGCAGTAAGTCAAGGTTGGTTTAACATCCAGAAACCGGCTAACGTGATAAGCATTTGTCAAATACGACTGCCCGGAGGGCCACCCTCCTCCCCTGTGAGCATTCACTCCCCTGTGTGAGCATTCGCTCTGTTTCTTCCTAGATTTAATGTCTGCCGTGAGCCCGTGCACCCCCACCTACAAACTCCCCAGGGGGAAGCCCCATCTGACCCCGGCTTGGGCACCCTGCAGGCAGGCACAGAGAAGATGCTCTGGGAATTTCTATAAAATGGGCAATGTCCCTGCCATTTCATTGCTTGGTGCCAGCTGCAGCCTGG
The DNA here is from genome assembly GCF_000696425.1 of Galeopterus variegatus. Classification (NCBI taxonomy): domain Eukaryota; kingdom Metazoa; phylum Chordata; class Mammalia; order Dermoptera; family Cynocephalidae; genus Galeopterus; species Galeopterus variegatus. The sequence continues at coordinate 70,751 of NW_007733818.1, forward strand.
GGCCACAGACCTGCCACCAAGCCCCCTCCAGTCTCTCCCAGGGCACGACCCAGGCCTTCACTGAGGGGGGGTCCACCCCCACACTGTGCCACACACCCCCAGGTGGTTCCGCTGCTTGAGGCAGGTACGGCGACCTCTGCAGGGAGCAGATCCTGTGTACTAGGCCACTGGTCATACCAGGTAACCTCCCAGTGGACATCTGTCACTTTCAATGTGACCACTGTCCTCTGTATTTTATAGCCAGGGCATTTGTTCATTCCCCAGACATTTGTGGGGCCTCTCAGAAAGTTGATGGGTCCTGGCGGTGTCTGCCCTGCTGGGGGTGGGGGAGATGTCGGGGGGCCTTATCCTCAGCCCTGGATCCTGCTAGTTCCCCAGATCTCTGCCTTCACCATCCCTACCCATGCATTCGAACCCCACCAGGAGCAGACGTAGAGCAAGCAGGGGCCAGAGAGAGGGCAGAGAAAGCCGAGACAGTGGGGGGCAGGCATGCATCAGAGCCCGGGGCAGCCCTGCTGAACCCGTGCCCGTCCTCAGGGCTGTGGGGGCTCTTGCCTCCCACAGACAACCCCTCGTCTGCTCACTTGTGCTGGCTTCTGGTACTTGCAACCAGAGCCCCAGGCTGATCTGGTGCAGACACCACACGGCCCAGTGACAGGCCCTGACCCACCCAGCAGACTTGGGGAAGCCCTTCCCTGGACACAGACCACCCTGCTTGGGTTCTCAGCCCACCAAGATCACCCCAGACCAGACCCCCACTCGCTGCCTGTAGCCCGTCAGTGGCCAGCCTGAGACTCTTGTCCATGGGCATCCTGTGCCATAGTGACGAACTACCAGTCAGAGTCTGTCCCTTGAAGAGTGTGGCTGCAGCCCCACAAGGAGCAGTGCTGGGGAGAAGGGCACTGGCAGGAGGACGCCCAGACCGAAGACTGTCAGCTGAAGCCACAAGGCAGCAGCAGCCACAGGCAGAGATATCCAGCTGCTACAAAGCAGCGTGACAGTCTGTTCTCTCTGAGACCCCCTGTGGGGCTGCTGGGATGTCCCTGACCACTCGGCTTCCCACCCACCTGTCCCTGAATTTATCTGCTCCCTGTGACCTGAAAACATCCAGTGCACTTTGGAGACCTAGGATGCCCGGCGCTGATCCTCAGCACCCTTCCCACTTCATGAGTGTCCTGGCCCCAATTCAACAAGCCCAGGACACGGAGGGGACGGCAGGCCCCACGGTCTCCTTCACCCCCAGGCCACCACTCACTTGATGCTTATGGCGAAGCGCTCGGCCTCGGCGGGCCGCTCCCTGATGAGGTAGGTCCCGCTGGCGTGGGACTTGAGCAGGTTGTCTGTCTGCTGCCGCTCCAGGTTGCCTGCAAACCTGGAGCGGGTGGGAGGAAAGAGAGCCAGAGTGACGGTGGCACGGGGGGTTGCCCGCTCTGAGCTCCGAGCCGCGCAAGCCTAGCAGCAGGAGCACTGGGTCCCCACGACGGGCAGCAACACGGGCGGCCCAGCACATGGTGGGGCTCGATAAAGATGGCCCGGGTGAAGGAAGGGGCCATAGGTGTCACCAGGGACTGCGCTGCCTCTGCTCTGCAGACCCCCAGGGCCCGCCAGAGGTGTCAGCCTAACACAGCAGGCATTAGATCAAACTTCTTTTCTAAAAAATACTTTCCACTACTTAAAAAGTAGTAATGACATCACTGCTTATGTGGGGACTTTGGGTAACACACTGGAGACCGCGGACATCTGCGTTAACTCAGTTCCGAACAGAGCGAAGCGAAGCTCTCCCTGCCATCCCTCTCGAAACGAAGCAGAGCCCGGACTGCAAGCCCAGCTCGCCCAAATCAAAACCTGCGACCGTGCATGTACCTGTTGGCGTGCACTCGGCTTTTGTAAAACGGTGCCGCCAGGGGCAATCTACACTAGGCAATTCAACGTCTGTCCCTCCATCCAGGGAGAAGCCCAGGATCGATCGGTTGCCCCACGGTACAGTGCAGAGTGGACGACATAGCTAGCAGGACTGTGGGCATCCAGGTGGATGGGCCAGGCACAGCCACAGAGCCAGGAGAGGCCTGGGACACCACGGTGTGCAGACACAGGGAATCCTAGGGCAGCTTCAGGGTTGAAGCCCAAACCAAAATCATGAGGCAGACGCTCCCAGGCAGGGGCTGCAGTGCACGGAGTCGCCTGTCATTCGCGAGGCCGCTGCGGGACGTGCAGCATTCACAGCTACAAATCTATGGGGCCAGTCACTCCTCTCGGTGCCAGACACCACAGGGACAGAGCGAATGAAAAGCGGGGTGATGGTGGGACGCATCCGTGACTTGTACCTAGAATGTCCACGTTCATGCTCATTAATCCACACAGCCTCGCTGTTCTCATAGAGCAGCTGGGTAAGCAGATTTAGTCACGTGTCCCCCAGCGATCTTTGGTCAATGCCAGTGGTCCCTTAAGGTTACAATGGCTACATCACGCAGCCTGGGTGTGCAGCAGGCTATGACATCTAGGTCTGTGTAAGTAGCTCTACAAAGTTCACACAACAACAAAGTCACTAATGATGCATTTCTCAGAATGTATCCCTGTCGCTATGTGACACATGACTGTAAATGATTACAGATTTGACTTTAACTAAATACACCACTTCTATATATTTTATATAATGAAGCTCAATTACAGCTGCATAGAAAACAGGGTTTCGGTCCCCCAAATATTCGAACTGTCAATCTGTTTTAGAGACGAGGAAACAGCTGCCTATAGAAAAGGAACGACTGCCAGGCTCACGGACGGAGGCTCGGAGGAAGGAGGGGCTGGGCTCAGAAACCCTGGGACCCCCCACCCCGCCTTGGGTCTGCTCACAGGCTTGTGGGGCCCCCAAATGGCCCCGCCTGTGATCCGGGGGCCACTCACCAGGGGTAGGCGGTGTAGTCGATCTCCCGGGATGGAGGCCTGCTGATGGGAGGCTGGCGGCAGAGCACACGTGTGTTAGTGACCCCCCAGGACTGTGCATATTGTGGGAGCCACAAGGGGCTTGTTCTCAGTGACCGGGACCCTAGGCCTGGCACCAGCTGCACTGGACCAGGACCATCTGCAGACAGCCCCAGTGCCCCTGGACTGTGAGGTCCCCACAGCAGCGGCCAGGCCCCCATCATCTCTGAGAAGATGTTCAATGTGTTTAGTGGAATGACTGAGTCACTGACTGAGGGAGTGAGCGCGTAACCACCCACCACCAGGGCACTGACCCTGGGAAGAGACAGATGGAGGCTGTGGGAAGCTCTCAGCCATGGACAGGAGCATCCACAGCTCCAGAGGCCCAAGGCCCCGGGGCAGGGCGGCTGCAGCACTGGGCCACACTCGGGCAGGTGCCACCCCTCCCGCGAGCCTGCACGGCTGCCTCCCTGGCCAGAGCCCCCACCCTGGCCTCACTGGGCCACAGGCTGGGTGGGACATCAGAGACTATCTATCCCCTCCCCACCCCGTTCACTGTGCAGATGGGGAAACTGAGGCCCAGGGAGGGGAAGGGACCTGTCCTAGGCCACCGGTGACTTAGTGGCACTTGTCTTCCCCGCTGTCTAGTCCCCTTGATCTGTCCAAAGAGCCCCAAGTGCTTGACAGTTTCTCCTTCAACACAAGCAGCATGCAGAGCAGTTGGGGGGGTCAGGCCAGGCCCGGTGGGTGAGCCAGGGTCCTTGCAGTGCTGTCGGGGACCCGCCTCCCTGCATCTTCAGGGAGAAGTCTCGCTCGTCCACCTTTAGCTGTCTTTTGGGAGGCAGGGGGGATCCACTTTATTGCAGGCTGACTGCTTGGTGCTTTTACAACAGCCGAGAACTTGTGGCAGCCCCGCCCCCGGTGCAGGAAATACTGTGCCACCTTGTTTTCTAAATATCGTGAAGTCTAGCTTTGAGTCCTTATGTTTGGGGGAGGCTTCTCCCTAGGGCTGTGTAGTAGTCTGAGGAGATCTATAGGACCCCTAAAATTTGCAGAAAGGTAGCTGGTCCTCAGTCCATTACAGCTGCTGCAGAGAGTATTTTAGCGTTTTAAAAACCACCATGAATCACGACACCCAATTAATGGCTGAGCCCTTTAAGTAGGGGAGAGCACCCCCACCCCCAGGTCCCCCAACTTCTCTCTGAGCTGCAGCTCCAGGGGCAGCTCACAGCAGCCACTCAGCAAGAATGTCCAAGTTGGAGACAGTTCACAGAACCCTCAGCACCCCAGCCGCTGTGCTCCAGAAGCTTCCGTGCAGAAGGACTCACCCTTCCATCCACAGGGCAGGGCTTCACAGATGAGCTAGGAAAATACCCCGACTTCCTGGTTTGTACCAGCCGACCCTGGAAGGAGGACAGAATGAGGACAAGCAGGCGGGACTGGGCACGGGCATGTGGGATGCATGTGGGATGCATGTGTGCGGATCCTGCTCCTGCGAAGAATGTTCTGGCCAACAGACCACTTCCCTGCCATCAACTCCATGGCCTCAAAACCACTGGGCAGGGAAGTGCGTCCCCACTTCACAGATGAGAACACGTAGGCTCAGCACATCAGCACAGCGTCTCTGCAAGGTCACCCAAGAAACCAACGGCCCTGGTCACAGCTGGGGAGGGGACGTCTGCACACATACCTTTCTGCACCCTGTGGATCTCCACTTAGGTGAGTGGACGCTCTGGTACAATAAATCCAGAACGGCCCTGGTCACAGCTGGGGAGGGGACGTCTGCACACACACCTTTCTGCACCCTGTGGATCTCCACTTAGGTGAGTGGACGCTCTGGTACAATAAATCCAGAGCTATGTACTGACAATGACCTTAACACAGTGACACCAGTAACGGTAACACGAACATTAATGAACACTAGGCTCTGACGTCTGCTCCCCGGGAGGGTGCCCTGGCTGGCCCCCAGCTGGGCTGAGTGTCCCCCAGCTCCTGAGCACCGTGCTGACCCCAGGGTCTCAGGGCTCCCCTGAGCACTGGGGCTTGGTGAGGTGACCGGGGGTGGTGGGTGCTGAGGTGCAGGCTGAACACCCGCAGGGGGCTCCACTTTTGTAAATGGACCAGCAAATTCCTGGCTCAGAACTGTAAGCCACATCCCATTGATGTTACCTATGGCCACAGTCAGCCCCTCCACTGGGTGGGGCCTCCTGGGGCAGGCGGTAGGTGGGTCTGAATCATGGTGTCCCCCCAGAGCCTGGTCGCCCCACGACAGTGTGAAGAGTTGCTGGCCTGAACTGCAGCTGGGTGGGAAGGAAGGTGGGCACGGCCGGGGCAGAGCCTTGGGGAGGGCCTATGGGACCATCGAGGCAGGAAGGACAGAGGCACACGAGAAAGGGCCTTGGCCGCCCGCGGGAGGGCCTTTCCCGTGAAGGACACTGCCCTTGCTGTCGCGTATGAGTAAACACTCCCAGGAAGACCAGGCTGGGCTCCCCAGAATCCACGGCACGGTGTGGCACAGAGGCAGGAAAGGCCTTGCTCACCAGCCCAGTGCTCTCCCCACGACGGCCTCTCCCCCAAACCTGCCTCTGCCTGGGAAGGTGAGGGACTCTGTGCTTCTGACCTGGGGAGCAGTGACAGGAGCTGGGGACCCGCTGACCCTCCCAGGGCCCCAACCCACCTCCCACCACTGAGACTCAGGATCCCCCCTCAGCAGCTCGATCACGTCGCCCGTCTGGAAGGTCAGCACAGGCTTCCCAGGAGGGGCCGGGTTGCCATGGTAGTTCTGCACAGCCACCATCTTGGGACCTGTGGAGGACAGGGAGGAGGGACAGCTTGCTCGGTGACGTCGTCCTGACCAGTGGGCAGCCCACCCCGTCACTGGCCTTGGCCCGCCCGGACTTCTCCAGTCTCGGGGAACTCTTCGGGCAGAGCCAACCCCCATCACACACACAGACACACGAGCCTGTATCCCCCTCCCACAGGCTCCCGTGTCTTAGGTGAATATCGTAAGTAAATCCCTTTGCAGTAGGAAGACTCAGGTACCATCACAGGAACAGCAACTTATTTTCAGATGGCATCTTATGGGTTTCCTTCTGAACACCTTTCAAACTTGTGGCACCCAGTCAGCCACGAGGGGCAGGAGATGGGGATCCCTCACGTAGAGATGGGGCGGCCAGGGGTCAGGAAGCCCAGTGACTTGCCAAAGGCCATGCTGCTGGCCAGAGGCTCTGCTCTGCTCCTGCTCTGGGGCTGGCATGGGGGTCCTGGCTGAAGGTCGCTCTGAGACCGAGCCTGTTCTGCCCAGCCCTGCCCAGGGCTCTCAAACAGCCCCCGCAGCCACGTGTCCCCGGCCACCCCGTGCACCCAGCGGCCACCACAGTGTTGTTTTTTCCTGAGGTTTAGACTGTGTTTGGCCTGCTCGGACAGCAATGAAATTTTCACAGAACACGATGCTTCAGTCCTCGGTGTTTAGAAGCCACGTTCCCATGAAGCGACCCAAAGCAGTGGGTAAGGGGATGGAGAAACCGGTACAGCGAGGACCGCAGCTCAGCCTGCTCTTGTCCCTCTGCAGGCCGGGCTCTGTCCCCACCACCCGGCGCAGCCTTATTGGGAACTAAGACGACTCCGGGGAGGTGGGAGAGGCCAGAGGGAGGGGGTCCAGGGCAGCACGCGTTCTGGGAGCCTGGAGCAGAGGACGGCTGGGCAGAGCTGGCAGCCACTGCACCAGGCCCAGGCTCGGCACCCAGAGTGACCGTTGACGTGGACAGTAGCAGAGAGGGCCCCAGTCCAGCAGACTCACCCGGTCCCGCTCCGGAGGCGTCCTGCGAGGACAAGGACGACAGTGATGAGGAAAGGCTGCTCCTGGCCTGTGGCCTAAACATCGACCCTCACTACCCTCCCTGCCCCCAACACTCCCAGATAGAAGGGTCAAGACAGGGAGCAGGGGAGGAGACAAACACGTCCTGGACTCTCACAGGCTTTTGTGACAGTTTCCCTACATGACACCCCTCCGTCCAATATTCCTATGTGCACCTCCACTTTTGTGCACTTCCCCACCTGGGAAGACCCGCGCCCTCCCCTCTCCCATCCCTTACCATGAGCTCTCACCTCCTCCGGGAAGCCTGCCTTGACCGCCTCCCTCTGAGCCTCGGGACACACCCTGCCGAGTATGCCTAAGCACTGTATATGTGTCACTCTCCTCCACGGAGGCATCTCTACAGCCCACGCAGGGCCTGGTAAGTGCCCTTAAATGCTGGCTAAACTGACTTGACTCTACAGCTCCCGGGAGACACAAAATCCATATCCTGTAAGTGAATTTGGTGACTTTGTCCCCACGTCAGCTATACAGAGGCTCTGAGCCAAACTGGGGGCCTGGGGACAAGCGGGCTGGGGCATGCCACAGAGCTGACCCCATAGCCTCGAGCAGCTGGGGCAGGACAGCCCTGTAAGTGAATTTGGTGACTTTGTCCCCACGTCAGCTATACAGAGGCTCTGAGCCAAACTGGGGGCCTGGGGGCAAGCGGGCTGGGGCATGCCACAGAGCTGACCCCATAGCCTCGAGCAGCTGGGGCAGGACAGCAACTCCCAGGAGGCCGTGCAGGGACCCACTTCTACTAATGTCCTCAAGGAAAAGAAAAGGCCCTGTGACCCACAGCGGCATGTCCAAGCAGGCATGGCCCCAGGAATGGTGGGATTGCAATTGGGTCTTTCTGGCTCTGGGCGTCCAGGGCTGTGGGGGTCAGGATGGAGGGAGGGGAATGGTTTGGAGGACATACCTGGTCTGCAGACGAACCTGAAAAGGAAGCAAATCAGCATCAGAGGGAAGCTGCCATCCCAGGGGCACGTGCCAGCCCTCACTCACAAGGCAGGAGCACTGGGCAAGCTCCGAGGTGGTGGGTTTCGGACGTGGTGGCTGGCACACAGACCTGAGTTCACGGCTACAGAAGTCTCTCAATTGCTTCCGACAGCAAATTCTGAGCTCCGGATTTAGGGGCCCACAGGAGAACTCAGACTGGGTATGAGACAGGGAATGGCAAATAGGTTTTGCAGCACATGCCAGCCCTGTTTGAATGGTGGCAGCTGCCTGGATCACTGGGGGGAACCTGGGGCTCAAAGGGGAGATTCCCGCAACTGATTAGTGATGCCTGCCGGGGCAAGTGGTGGGAGATGTCGGTAAGCAAGCTGCCTGTCGTAGGCACATACGTGCCAACACACTCAAGGACACGGGGCACCCCGGCGGGGCAGGAGGCGAATCTTTCCAAGATTCTTTCTGCCTGCCCAGGGCCCCAGATATCTGCCCAGCTGGGCTGCCACCCACGCCACAGCTAAGGCACTGCTGACGTGACTTCAACACCACCTGACACTCACAGCTGCAGGCCGCTCGGGGCAGCCAAGAGCAGGGCGGGGCAGGCAGTGCGTGGGGTCACACAGAGGGGCAGCAGAGGCCACCCTGACGAGAGCTTCCCACCAGAGGGGCTCTCAGGGGCAGCCAGCCTCTCTCTGGGACAACCTGCCCCTGGGCAGCAAACAGGTAAACCTGGATCAGGCAGAAAGCAGCTTGGACATCTCCAGGTTAAAGGGCTAGAAGTGGCTGTGACAGGGACAGTGTCCC
>NW_007733818.1:79859-81656 GCF_000696425.1 Galeopterus variegatus
AAGCAGCTTGGACATCTCCAGGTTAAAGGGCTAGAAGTGGCTGTGACAGGGACAGTGTCCCTGAGCAGAGGGACGAGCAAGGAAACCAAGACATACACCTGTGGGGGAGCCACAGGCCCCTTAAAATGAGGTGTGGTGCCCACCACGGGCTGTAATGACACGGGAGAGTGCTGAAGATAACTCTGGTTTTCAAGACCTGAACCTGCTTATATGGCGGGATCCCAACTATAGACACTATACTCATGGGTGACGCTTATTTTTTTCTTTACTTCATTTCTTCTCTTTTCTCTCTCTCTCTCACTTCTTTTTGTTCCTTCTCCAAATTTTTAATAATTAAGTATGTTACTTTCAGAATCAGAAAAAAACGTCAAAAGGAACTGCGGCCAGTCATCCGGTGCGAGGGACGTGTGGCCACAAGAGGGCGGTATTGACAGGCAGAGCTGAAAAGCCGTGCGTAGGGCAGGGAGCACCGGACCTGGGATTCAGCCAGGGTGGGCTGCACCGAGCCCCCTGGTGGGGACAAGGGTCTGGGCCGACCTGTCAACCCTCTTCCCAGGTCAGGGTCTGGGCCAGAACAATAAATGATGCATGAACTATTTATCTAAATTAATAGCTCAAAACACAACACGAAGGCATTCAAAAAGTTCATGGAAAGATTCGTATTATCTTTTAACTCTATTTTTCCACGAACTGTCTGAAGTACCCTCGTATATTCTGGGCGGTGGGGTCTCAGGCTAACAAGCCCGTCTGGCTTGTTTTTCTGTCTAGAGAACCTATGAGGAGGCCTAGTGAGACAGAAGGCCAAGAGATGCAGACTGGGGACACACAGGGGACCCTCCCTGAGCAGAGGCGCTGCTAGTAGGCGCTTAGGCAGTTCGATGATGGTCTCAGCCTCAGTTTCTGGGGTTTGATCATGGAGGTGACAGCCATGCCTCCTGAACTCATCTTGGAGGTTAAAGTGACAGGGTGGCACACCAGGCAGGAGAGTGATGACTGCCACACAATGGGCAAGCATGAGGGGTCTGGTCCCACTGTGAAGAGAGTGGATGCAGGGGCCTGGGGCAAATCCCACCTGCACATGCAGCCGTGGGACTTGGAGCAAGTAGGCCACCTGTGAGCACATTCCCCTGTGTGAACTGCAGTGTAACACAGCACCTGTCCCAGGGGTGTAGGGACAACCCGGGCCCCAACCTGTGCTGTGGGTGTCCCCAGACCACACTCTCAATGGCCCTGAGCTATGCAACTCAGAAGGAAGCCTAGGCAACCGTTCCCCACCCAGACCCAGTGCTCGGCAGCCCTGAAACCTCTCAGAACTGTCTCAGGTTTCTGGCTGCCCATCCAGCTGCTCTGAGCTGGGCCCTCCCCGCTGCAAACCGCCAAACACACCTCACAAACCAAGACGTGTCCCTGCCTCTGCCATTGCCACCAGGCTCAATCCCTGTCCATTCCTGGGCCTCAGGCTTCCCCATCTGACAAATGGGCATGAGGAGAAGGGGAACACTGCAAATGCCGTGCATGTGTGTGAGTGCATGTGTGCACATGTGAGTGTACGTGTGTGCAAGTGCATGTGCATGTCATGCGTACACAAGTGTGCATGAGTGCATTTTGAGTGCACGAGTGTGTGTGTGCAAGTATGTGCACGTGAGTGCGTGCAAGTGCATGAGCAGGTGTGAACGTGTGAGTGCATGAGTGTGTGCATGAGTGTGCATGAATGTGCATGTGCATACGTGAGTGTCTGAGCGTGCATTTGTGTGAGCGTGTGAGAGCACGTGTACGTGTGCGTGAGTGCGTGCAAGT
>NW_007733818.1:82144-83166 GCF_000696425.1 Galeopterus variegatus
AGTGTGCATGAGTGCATTTTGAGTGCACGAGTGTGTGTGTGCAAGTATGTGCACGTGAGTGAGTGCAAGTGCATGAGCAGGTGTGAACGTGTGAGTGCATGAGTGTGTGCGTGAGTGTGCATGAATGTGCATGTGCATACGTGAGTGAGCGTGCATTTGTGTGAGCGTGTGAGAGCACGTGTACGTGTGCGTGAGTGCGTGCAAGTGTGTGTGTGTGAGAGTGCGTGTGCGTGCACAAACCATTTACTAATGGCTGTAGTAGCTATGACAGACAGGCTACTCCTGGTGCACGAGAACTGGGGGCATGAGGCAATTATGACCAGTGTTTCTCTGTGATCAGAAACCTGCGTGTGCCTACTGAGATTGTTCCGTGTCCGTATGGGGGATGAAGATTCTACAAGGTGGAATGGGGCAGGAGAGGGACAGAAAAGTCCTTGGGTGTCAGGTTAGCACCGAGGGCTTTGGAATGGAACCCATCCCGGCTGTGTGTCCTGGTAACCACGTGACCTGGGGCAGGTGTTTTAGCCTCGGCTTCCTCACCAGGCCCTGCCCGTGGGAGAACATGTGTGTGAGGCCCTGTACCAGCAGGGTGGTAAAGGGCAGATGTAAGCGGGTGGGACCCAGGGCACAGAGGTGACATGAGGACCTGCCCGCTGGCACTTGTGTCCCGCGAGCACGCGTGGTCAGGGACGCGGGTCAGTACTCACTGATTTTGCAGGGAGGCATTGCTTCCAGGCACTCCTTGTGTGCCCCAACGCCACACTTGGTACACAGGTAGCCCTGGTAGAAGGTGCCCCTGCGCAGGGGGAGGGTGGGAGGTGAGGCTGGGTCGTGACAGCTCCTCACACCGCTCAGCCCAGCCGTGGTCAGGGCCCCTGTCCCCACCCCTCAGCCGGCCCTCCTGGCTGCCCGCGCCACAGAGCATGTGTCCCTCAAGGCCCTGAGCTTCCAGGATCCTCCTTCACAGGGTGGCCTGGCACCTGCTCTCTCCTCTGACCTCCCCCAGCCTGGCTCCACCACCC
>NW_007733818.1:83573-86540 GCF_000696425.1 Galeopterus variegatus
TCACAGGGTGGCCTGGCACCTGCTCTCTCCTCTGACCTCCCCCAGCCTGGCTCCACCACCCCACACAGCAGCTCTGGGCATCAGAGACAGGCACCTCCCGACTAGATCCAAAACTCCAAGGGTCCGAGCTGGGTCTGACTCTTTGGGATGTTCCCCCAGGCCCCAGGGACCTCGCAGGAGGCCAAGCAGGTGATCAGAGGCAATGGGGACACAGACAGACACAGCACTGAGCTTGCTCGGGGGCTGGGTGGGTGTGGAGCGGGGTGGGGGCTGCAGACGGGCCCACCTGAGGAACATTTTGCAGGCCTGGCAGTTGGTGGTCCTGCCAAACGTGTGCATCTGGAAGCTGTGGTGGTTGGCGGTGGCTTTGTCCGGCTTGATGTTTGACCTGGTGGGAGCAAAAGAGCTGTGACCACACCGGGACCTGCCCTGCGCACAGTGGGAGGCCTGGGCCCCGAGCCTGGCTCTGCCCTGACACCTGGGCAGACGCGGGGCCCAGGCCCCCTGTGGGGGGAACACGGGCAGGAGTGGAAGCTTTCAGTTGTGCCCTACTGGCATGAGAGAGCCTTCCAGGGTGAGGGAGCGCTCTCCACCCTGATAAGGGCTTGGGCGTGGGCAGGCGCAGGCATTTGTCAAAACCCAGCAAAGAGGTATTTAAGATTGTCCATTTCGTTGTACACGAGCTTGAAATTTCCAAATGTAGACAAATACCGAACTCTACTTCCTGGCGGGCACCCTGAAGTACTTAGGCGGGTGTGGGCCGAAGTCACAATTCACTTGGGTGGATAACACCCGCCGTCAGCTGCAAGAGGACTGGGTGGAGTGACAGGGACACAGTATGGGGAGTAAGGTGTGGATGTGGCCTCTGGACGGCGAGGAGGTGACTGTCTACCACACGTGCTCTCAGCTTCCATGAACACTTGAGAAGTCTCACAACAGAATATTGGGGAGAAAACCAAAACCCATGGAAACTGGCACAGAAAGGAGATGCTGCGGGGCCCCCACAGCCTGGTGCAAACCGGCTGGCTGCCGTCTATTCTGGGTGCCAGGCCCTGATCCGGTTGTGTCCAGAGGATCCCATTTGATTTTCCCAATGAAGCCGTCACTCGGGCCCTCTACACAACACCATTTCACCAGGAGGAAAAGCCCACCTGCACAAAGGCCCCCAGCCCACCTATCTGCAGAGGCCAAGCAAAGGCGACCCTGCCCCCCGTGCTGCCCTGCAAGGGCGTGTCCAGAGAAACCACTCATCACCTTTCTCTGCTTTACATATTGGGGTGCCTCCTAGATTTCATGAAATACCAGTTCTGTGGGTTTCAGAAAAGGTGTCAAGCCCCAGAGGCCCCCGAGGGAGTCCTCTGGCATCACGGCCACGCCCAGCCAGTCACTGCCCTGCAGTCAGGTGTGCAAGGCGCAGACTCAAGGGCAGCAGGGCCATCCCAGAAGCACACTGAGGCCACCAGGGACAGGCTGTGGCCAAGGATGGCCTCTTGCTCTGGGCAGACTGTTAAGTAGCCGGGATGTCACAGAAGTGGGGCTGGCACCCCAGGGTGAGGGAGCTGGTCTCGGTCTCTGGGCATTATTCAAAGCTTGCCGCCCCCCACCTCATCAAAGAGGTCAAGAAACCACGTCCAGCCACGTGTCCTGCTCCTCACACCGCTCCGTGCAGCCCGGGCAGCGCAGCACTCACATGGCCATCTCGAACTGCTCCATCCACTTCCGCTTCATGTCTTCCGTCTTGCAGAAGAGCTGGAAGCCCTGCTTCCCTTGCAGGTGAATCAGGTAGAAGCCATAGGACCACTGCAGGGCGATGGGGACACATTTGCAACTGGCGCAGCTTCAGGCACAATGGTGTGTGCACACGTGCACTCTGGTATGTGCACACAATGGTAAGTGCACATGTACATACATGCACGGATGTCTGAGTGTGCCGACATTCCCTCACATGCATGTAATTATATATTCATGTGCCTTCACCTGTGCATGCTAGTGTGCTCTCACACACGTGCAACGCATGTGTACTTGTGCCTGCACGTGTGTCTATGCATGTGCACTCATGCCTGTGTCCGAGTGTGTGCAGTGCACTCATGTGAGTGTATGTATGCACAGCACTTGTGCCTCACCTGTGCATGCTAGTGTGCTCTCACGCACGTGCAACGCATGTGTACTTGTGCCTGCACGTGTGTCTATGCATGTGCACTCATGCCTGTGTCCGAGTGTGTGCAGTGCACTCATGTGAGTGTATGTATGCACAGCACCTGTGCCTCACCTGTGCATGCTAGTGCGCTCTCACACATGTGCACGCATGTGCACCGGCACCTGAGTTTACAGTGTCATGTGTGTGTACATGTATATACATGCACAGGTGTTGTAATCTGTGTGTATCTGTGCTGTACCCCCATGCCTGAGTGTGCCCATGCTCTCACACATGTACACACACACACATGGATGTATGTACTGATGCCCATCTTGTGTGCAAGGATGCCCCGCTGCCTGCATATGTGCATGCATGTGTAAGTGGGGCACATGTTTGGAGCCACCCACCCTCCAACGAGATATCCTGGGACCCCCTTCCACCACTTCCCAGGTGTGTCCTCAACTGAAGTCGCTGCTGTTCAGCCAGCTGGTCCCCCGGGACCGTGTGTTCAGAAACCCACCTAGGGCCCTTCCCCGATGCTCACCCACCCACTTTCACTTCCTAAATGTGATGCTAAAAAACTCACTTCTCTGAAGTAAAACAACAGAAAGAAAAGACGGCACAGGACGGCCAGTGGTTTGGGAGCCTTCATGTGCTCTCTTCCCGGAGCAGGCAGGGTGCACCCTCGGCCACCCATAGGCTTGGAGCCCTCGGAGAAAGGGCTTTCCAAGGGGTCCAGGTAGACAAGTTTGGAAAGGATGAGGCCATGGGTATTAGGAAGGATGGAGGGGAAAAGGGAGGGTGGGGTGGAGAGAGGAAGGGAGGGTGGG
>NW_007733818.1:86967-104053 GCF_000696425.1 Galeopterus variegatus
AGTGTTGTAATCTGTGTGTATCTGTGCTGTACCCCCATGCCTGAGTGTGCCCATGCTCTCACACATGTACACACACACACACATGGATGTATGTACTGATGCCCATCTTGTGTGCAAGGATGCCCCGCTGCCTGCATATGTGCATGCATGTGTAAGTGGGGCACATGTTTGGAGCCACCCACCCTCCAACGAGATATTCTGGGACCCCCTTCCACCACTTCCCAGGTGTGTCCTCAACTGAAGTCGCTGCTGTTCAGCCAGCTGGTCCCCCGGGACCGTGTGTTCAGAAACCCACCTAGGGCCCTTCCCCGATGCTCACCCACCCACTTTCACTTCCTAAATGTGATGCTAAAAAACTCACTTCTCTGAAGTAAAACAACAGAAAGAAAAGACGGCACAGGACGGCCAGTGGTTTGGGAGCCTTCATGTGCTCTCTTCCCGGAGCAGGCAGGGTGCACCCTCGGCCACCCATAGGCTTGGAGCCCTCGGAGAAAGGGCTTTCCAAGGGGTCCAGGTAGACAAGTTTGGAAAGGATGAGGCCATGGGTATTAGGAAGGATGGAGGGGAAAAGGGAGGGTGGGGTGGAGAGAGGAAGGGAGGGTGGGGTGGAGAGAGGAAGGGAGGGAGGGGGGACAGAGGGGGAGGAAAGAACCAAGAAAAGCCAAAAGGGTGACTCAGAGTTACAGGGAGACCAAGAAACCCTGCAGGGTACGGGGTCACCGCTGTCGTGCTCCCATGAGCTGAGCAACCGCCAGCCCATCACACTCTCTGTAATGTGCAAATCTCTTACCATGAATACGTGTCATTTTTGTCATTAAGAAACCAAGAGGAGGAAGAAAACCATAAGCCTAGCCCCTCTCAGGCCCACCTGAGCCCACAGACCCGGCTCAGGATGGAAGTGTCAGCCTCGGGCTGCGAGGCAGGAGGATGTGGGAGGACGTGGGCGCCGGTGCTTACCGTTTTCCCGTGAGACTGGGAAGCGTGTGGAGAGGAAAGGAAAGGGGAGACGGGTCATTAGGAGGCTTGGCCCAGCCCCGCAGCCTGGGGAAGCCAGGAGCCCAGGAAGGGCATGACACTGCCTGCTGCCAAGTGCCCTGGGTTGGGGCAATAGGGACTCTCCTGCCCAAGGGCAGGGTGTCAGAGGATGGGACCTGGGAGGCCATACCTCAGCCTGGCTCTGCCCCGAGCTCGGTCAGTGGCTTCAGGTCACCACCTCTTGGGCCCCAGTTACTTTTTCGGACCTCAGGGGTGGGATGGTCACCCCCAACTGCTCTTCCAGCTTGTACATGCTGGGTCTGCACCCCACACTGTAAGCTCTGAAGGCCAGGGCTTGAATTTTTAGCACAGTGGCTCCTAGCCCACACACACAGCCCAGGGCTGCACACAGTAGGTGCTCAAGTGCTATGTGCAGAAGCCATTTGAACCGGCAGCCACAGCCCCGCCCCTGCAGCAACAGTCCCGTCCCTGCGGCCATGGCCCCGCCCCCTGCAGTCACAGCCCCACCCCTGCAGCAACAGTCCCGCCCCTGTGGCCACGGTCACGCCCTGCAGCCATGGCCCCACCCCCTGCAGCCACGGCCCCACCCCTGCAGCTCTGCACCCCAGCTGGCTAGACATCAGAGCCCTTGACAAGCCACAGCCAGGCCCAGCCACAGCCCTCCTCCTAACAGGGAGGGAAAGGGGACAGGGGAGAAAGGCCTGTTTGCTACAAGGAACAACATGGGCTGAAGTCAAGCTAGCCAAGGTCGTAACCCCAATTCCTAACAGGGGTCTTGAACAGGCCCTGTCCCCTCACTGGGGAGCTGAGATCCTGGCTGTGGGCCCCATCCAGAGCAGGCCTGCCATCAGCAGCAGTCGAATGACAGGGTGCTGACTGAGAAGGGGGCGTCCTGCAAGGTAGGAGGGTGGGACCCCACCCCGGCAAAGCTGGTCAGGATGGTGTCAGACTCCAGCTCTGTCTCACCTAGGGTCTGGGACCCAGTGTCTTTTCTCGAGGCCACCCCCATCGTCCCCTTGCCTGGTGTGGCCCAGCTTCAGGGCGGCTGTCACCACCGGGCAGTCTGGGGACCCACCTTTTTGATGTCCTTGGTGTTCATGGGGTCGTCTGTCATCTTGTGGAAGAGCAGCTCGATGATCTCCTTCAGCTCGTAGCTGTAGCCCTTCCTCTTGCAGACGATGACCACCTTGTCGAACAGGAACAAGTACCTAGCGGGGACAGCACGGCCAGGGGCCCATCAGTGCAGTCGGAGCCACCACACGGGGGCCATGCCACGCAAGGAGGGCAGCGGCCCCAGCGCCGGCCACTGTGCTCTGAGGCCACGACATTGCCAGTGCACCCAGGGCCCAGCAAGAGGGCGGCGCTCTCACCCTCTGGCACACCATTCCCTCTGCAAGGGCCAGCGCTGCCCTTTGCCTGGCTCGCCTGCCGTGCTCTGACCCCTCCGTCAGGATCAGCCTCTCCCATGCAAGTCTTCCAGGAAGCCTCGGCCCCATGGCTCCTCCACCCGCTGTGCTGGCCCTCCCCACAGCACAGACCGCTGACTGTCACTGCCTGTCTACATTCCTACCGCCCCCAGACTGCAAGACCCAAGGGGGCAGGACCTGCATTTGCTGTGACCCTGGCCATGACCACAGCCCCTTGCACACAGTAGAGGTGCACGATGACTCTGAACAAGTGGGACCCACCAGCTCGTCCCCAGCCTTCCCCGTCACCCGCCCACACACTCCCAGGTTGTCGGGCAGAAAGCTCATCCGGTCCCTCCAGGTCCTCTCAGCTCCTGGAGACCATGAGCTCGCAGGACGGGGCCCGGCTCCTGCCTCTGGCTCTGGCTGTCCCCCGCCTGGCCCAGCGCCCGCCACAGGCAGGGCACCCGCGGTTGTGGCGGCCGCTCCCTGACGTGTCCGCCAACGCTCGCCGAGAAGGAAGGAAGCAATTAAGACCCAACAGCACAAAGCCAACCGGGCAGGCAGCTCTTTCCGCAGGAAGGCCCTGTTTCCAGAGCCATTTGGGAGCGGGGTTCCCTCCAACGGAGTGCCAGACTATTATGGGATGCCACCGCACCCCCGAGTCACCCGCCCCGCTCACCTGTCCTGCTTGGTGTGGTTGACTATGGACCTGACCTTCAGCTCCCCATCAATCTTTGGCCTCCCAAACTCCTCCAGTTTCACCTGCTGGGAAAGAAAAAGACAGGCTGTTAGCCCCAGAGCTGGAGCAGCCCCGCCACTTCCTAAATGCAGAGAAAGGGAAGGCGGGCACGTGCCCAAGGGGCGTCTTCTGTGGACACAGAACCAAAGGCGGGAGCAAAGTGAAATGAACCTGGGGTTCCCAGTCAGCACTTAGCACAAAGGGTTCAGGGGTTGGGGAGCTGGGCCTGCAGCCTTCCGTGCCACTCCTCGGCCAGCCCTGCCAAGGACTCCCTCCAATTCTGGGAACAAAGAGTGATTGACGGGGTGGGCCAGTCAACAGGCCGCTGTTGTGTGGAGCCCAGAGCAGGACCCAGTAGGATAAACCAAATTAAAGTGAGCACAGACGGCTCTCATCATGGGGGCGCACGCGTCCTCCACAGGAGGGGCCCCGGTCAGACCCCGCCGTGTGCTGAGCTTTCGCTTTCGTCTTGTCGGGTCTGTAGCTCTGCCGCTCTGCTGTGATTCAGGGACAGCTTCCCCTGCTGGGTTCCCGCGTGGCTTTCAAAGACAGCGTCTACACAGACAGGAGAAGGTGGAGGGGAGGCTTCTGCACAGGAATGGGGCCGCGTTGGGGGTCCGGGCTCAGCGTCTTCTTCCAAGTGTCCTGCTCTTCCAGAAGCTGCCAAGGGCCACGACTGAGGCAGCATTGGTGGCGCACAGGCCTCCTTGTCCCCTCTCTCGAGTGCCCAGAACAGAAGCACCACCCATGTGGGCCCGGGCCGGCAGTGAGCTTTGCAGGCAGCACCCGAGTGGGCCGGCAGTGGGCTTTGCAGGTGACACCCCAGCGGGTCAGAGATGGGCTTCACAGGTGACACCCCAGTGGGCCAGAGATGGCTTCGCAGGTGACACCCCAGTGGGCCAGCGATGGACTTCGGAGGTGGCGCCCGAGCAGGCTGGGGATGGGCTTCAGGAACGCTGACACCTGCTGCCCACCACTGCTTTGTTCTTATTTAACAAGCAGGTATTACTCACACCTAAAAACTTAAGAAACAGAACACAACGAACACCTTTCCTCATGTTACAAAAGTCACGCCCGTCCCGGGGGCAGCATTTAGAAACGCCGTGTGCTGCAGCACAGCAGCACGGGACCCGCCATCCCCGACCTCTGGACTCGGACACTCTTCTTTCCTTCTAAAAAGAAAGTGACCGGGTGGTGTCATAATGCTGTTTGGCAACTTTGATTTCTTTCATCACTGACACGCCCTGGCGTCTTCTGGGCCTCGTGTGTGTGCGAGGGCCGGGGCTTCTGTCCGTGCACTTCTGGCCTCAGGTGGGTGAGGAATGTGCAGATGGATGGCAGGGTTGGCCCGGGCATCAGGAGCTTCTGCAGAGGAAGCTCCTGCGTTGATCCGTCCTTGACAGAGTTCAGGGACCAGAGTCAAAATGTTTGTGTAAAAACCAGGGGTTCTCAACCCAGGGTGATTCTGCCACCCAGGGGACATCTGGCAATTTCTGGAGATGCATATGGTTGTCATCACTTGGGGAGTGAGGCTACTGGCATCTGGTGGGTGGAGGTCAGAGATACTGCTCAACATCCCGTAATTCACAGAACAGGCCCCACAGCAAAGAATGATCCGACCCCAAATGTCAGCAGAGCTGAGACGGAGAAACCTGGGTTTTAACAACCAGCAGACCCTCAAGACGTTGGTGCTGGTTGGCACAGATTGAGAAGTGTTTGCCTCCTGGGATGGCCCATCTCCTCCCTGAGTAGGACACGGTGGCTGGCCCGATGCCCCCAGCCTGAGCCTCCGATGAAGCAGGCGAGGGAGAGGGTCCTGTGAGGTGTCAGCCCTGCCCAGAGAACCCCGAGGGGGCAGGGAGGAGCCAGGGGCAGGTCTTGGGCAGGGGCAACTGCTGGGTCCAGCCCACACTGGAACCAAACCGTCAATTGCTCCTCCTGGGGACAGCCCAGATGAAGGTAGGCCACGGGGTCCATACCCCAGGAGAAGCCTCATCCCCCCCCCCCAGGAGCCACGGCCCTCTTCTTGGACTAGAAAGAGTCTTCCATCCAGGCTGGGGAGGGAGAGTTGGGACCCAGCACTCACGCCTCCCCCCTTTGCCCTGCCCCCTTAGCAAAGGGCGGTCTTCAGTGCACCGGGCACTAGGGCTGGCTGATGTGGGCCAAGGAGCGCAGACACCGGAGCCCGTGATTGAATTCAGGAGCTGCCAGGGCACCGCCCTCTCGGCGGCAGCCTCAGCCTGGCTGGACACAGACCATTCACTCGTTCAGCACTGAGGTTGTGGAAGTAATTTTACGCACAAGCTCTTAATGCACCTGCGCGCATTTGAAGAGCTCGTCACACTTACCAAGTTCTCTATAGAACTCTGAAATTCGCTGATCTTCTTTAAGGTCTCTTTGTCTCTTTTAACTTCATTTATGTACATTGCCAAGTCCTTGAAGACAACAGAGGCGCAGTTAGTGGCCCATGCTGGGCGGGTGCGAGGGAGCTCAGCCCCCAGACTCCACCCACCCACCCGTGTCCAGGGGCTGGCCATTCTCAGAGCCCCTTCCTCTGTCCTGCAGGGGTGGCCGACCCTCGAGACAGTAAAGCCACAAGACAAACAAGGAAACTAAGGCAGGGAAGGGACACACGCACAGGCCTAAAGCTGTGCCCTCGGTGGTGGTGATGTAAGAACCCCAACCCCCGGCTCCTGGCACAGCTCCACCCCACCCATTAAGAGACCCTTCTTCCAAGCAGACTGGAAGGAAACAACCCCGTGTGTAAGAGCCACACCAGGCCACAAAATAGCGACTAGACTTGGACCGACCCATGTCTTCATTCTTGGGAAACCCCCCCAACAAGCCTCTGCCTGGTTTCGGAGCCTGGGCAGAAGAGGGGTCACTAAGTTTCTTCTACACGGGTCCAGAAGCCCCCACTTTCCAGCCTGGTGCCCATCCACTGGCTGCAACCCTCCTGCTGGCCACCAAGGGGCAGTGCCCACTTCGATCCAGAAAGTTTGCAGAGTTGCTGCACAGGGCACCCAGCACCTGGGAGAGCTGGCCATGCAGGCACCGACCCTTCCCACCAGGAGCAGCAGCGTGGAAATCCCCAAAACACAAATGGCGGGGCTGGAGCCAGCCCAGGTCCTGGAGCCCATCCCCACCTCCCTCCTGCCCTTTCTTGTTCTCTGCGAGATCTCACTCTCCACACCCTCAGCACCCGCTCCCAGCAGGACTGACCCTCCCGAAGGGGGCACGCCTTCTGTAAAGGGTGTTTTGTCCTCCTGTCCACTTGCCCTTAAAATGAGAAACTCCCAGAGACAAGGAACCCAGGGGCAGGACAGAACCTGCGAACCTGAGGCAGACACTGCTACGAGACAGGGGCCCTAGCAAGCTGTCTAACCACGCGCGCCTGTGCGTGGCACAAAACAGGAGCAAGTGGACGTGGGCTGAATGAGTGAGCGGGTGAGGGGACACCTGTGCTGTGATACACAGGAGGGACTGTCATCAGTTTACGGAGCTCACACCCACGAACTCGGCTCCCGTGGAGACAGATCTGAAGTCCACAGGCACAGCAGCAGCTACAGCAGCCCTCCCGCTCACAGGGACTGAGCTGTCCATCTCTAGGGAAACCCAAGCTCAAGTACAGTGACAACTGACACGGTGGCTGCATGGCTGATTTCCTACATGGCAGGGCACGCCTGGGAGTCACAGAGTTTTGAGGAGCACCATGAGCTACACTCTTGAGGGACCCAGGGCCACACACGGGCCAGGGACTGAGCGCTGGGACTGTGAATCTCAGGGCCACGCTCGGGCCCAGGGCGCACAGCCCACGGACCCGCTGATGCTGACTCAAGGCCCACAGAGAACAGCTCTCGGGGCTGCCAGTGGAGCTGAGTGGCAGGGAACCAAAAGGTCTCTGTGGCCAGCTCCTGTGCCCACGTGCGAGTGCTCACACGGTGGGAGTAAATTAGTCCCAGAGCGGGGGCTCGCTCGGAGAGCCTCTCAGCAGGGAGGCGGAGCGGCCGGGTCCCCCTCCGCTACCCTGGGTCCGAATGGCAGCTGCTGACAGAGACAGGCTGCGACCCCCTCCCCAACAGGAAGGAGCTCTCTACAGGAGATATCTTGGGAAGGAAAAAAGGTGGCCTGAAGCCCAGGGAGCTGCTGAGGGGGCAGACGCCAGGTGTCACAGGTCAGGGCTGCAGCCCTGCGGAAGGGCTAGCAGAGGTGTCCTGTGCCCCCAATCGGGGAAATGCTGGGGGAGTCACCCTCCCTTCACCCAGCTGCAGAGCCCAGGGACCTACCACATGCGGGGCACTATGCCGGCCTGGGGACACAGGTGACGTGACTAACCCAGGCCTGGCTGGGGAGGGCCTGGTATGAACAAATCTGTCCAGGGAAGAGAGTCTCACCCAAGGGGAAGCCAGTTCCTGGGGGGAAGAACCCAGTGTGGGGCTGCCAAGACTGTTTGGTCACTGCCAAGACTGGGCTGAGCAGGACGGAGCAGGCGGCAAGGAGCAGGACACAGCCTGAGCAAGCACCCAGAGGTGGGGAGTGCAGGCGCATTCAGGAGCCCGGCAGTGCCATGCTCGCTTGGAATTTGGGGCGTTTGTGGTAAACACAGCTGCAAGGTCAGGTGCAGATGCCTGTGGAAGGCCCTGAGGGCCAGCACGAAGAGCCCATCCTGATGCAGTGGGCAGTGGGAGCCACAGAAGGTTTCTGAGCAGGGGAAGGATGTGAGCTGAGCTCACCCACACAGTGGGTTTTCACAGACGGTGGGTAGGCGACTGGCTGGGAGCCCTCAAAACAGTCGGGGGCAAAGGAACCATCCAGGCAGGTGGCAGCAGGAACGGGCCAGGGATGGGCCTTCCAGCCACAGGATCTTCAGGCTGGGCAGGGCCAGTGCAGGGCCACACAGCCCAGAATTGAGCCCAATGCCTTGAGACCAGTGACGGCCCTGGCAGACAGTTGGGAAAGCAGAAGGAGGGGAGGCTCTGGGCAGTCACTGTGGGCCAGGTGAGGTCAGGGATCAGGACACTGGGGCAAGCACCTGCCCGCAGCTCTCTCTGCCACCGCCTCTCCCCTCCCAGGGGTCTCACTCCTGCCCTGACCCTGCCCTGCCTCCTGCCATCCCAGGAAAGTGTCTATGGTCATAATCACAGCTGGTTAGTGAGCCCAATTCAAGTCCAAGAAGGTAGGCATGGTGTGTTAAGCACCACACTGGCCTCTCCCCTGCCTCAGTTTACCCACCCACCTGCATGGCTTCCAGCGCTTCCTTGAGCTGCTGCCTCTCGGGCCGGTCAGTAGAATGGCTCAGAAGTTCCTGGAAGGGAGAGAGGGGAATTCTGTGTTACCACTCAGGGCTCCCAGCCTCTGCCCTGATGGCTACCAGGTGCGGGGAAGGGTACACAGTGCGAGGTCGTCAGGACAAAGCCACCTCCTACCCCGTTGGCCCAGGCCCTGGTTCGGCTGCCCAACTCCAGTGGACAGACCCCCAGGGGACACCCCACTTCCCAGAAGGAGTTCTCCAAAACCTTGCAGAGAATGGAAGCGGGTTACAGTGGGAAGGGACATTAAGGCCACAAAAAGCACAGTGCTGCGCTCACAGACCACTGGCTGATTTGTTAAAGAGCCTTGCACGGCCCCTCTCAGAGACCAGCGTCTCCCTCCCAGGACTGCCCATGCCCAGGCCTTCCCACTTCCAGGAAGCTCAGAGACCTGGGCAGGTGCTCAGCCACAGTAGCTCTAAGTCCTTCCCTGAGGACGCTTTTCTGTCAGTTTTTCTGACCTCGTTACTGATTTTAATAATAGTTTTCCTACATATATCTCCTGTGACAGCCATTCGTAACATGCATTGAGCAGTCACTACATGCCAAGCACAGACTTTCTTATTTACTTTGCTTATTTATCTTTGACTTAATCCATCCATGGGCCCTGGGAATCCATTCCCAGGACCCTGGGAAGCTGCCAGCCCTCACTAGACTCTCTGGCAGCGACAGCCATGCGGAGCACCCAGGACCGGGGGTCTCACCTTCAAGAGCAGATGGTATTTGAGCACCCTCTGCATGGGCACCACCAGCAGGTCCTGCAGCTTGAACTTCCCATCCTGGACCTTCAGCGTGCACTCCTGGGGCATCGGGAGAAGAAGTCAATGAACAGTGTCCCTCCCTGGGGAAGGCCTGGACCCACATTCTGTCCCGCGCTGGGGAGGGGAGACCTGAGCCCGGAACTCAGGCCCAGGAACCAGCTCCCTCTCTAGGTGTCTGCAGAGGGGCGGGTGTCACAGCACACAGACACGGGGCACATCGCCTCTCACGTCCTGTGAAGTTTGCACTGGCCACACAAGAATGCAGTGGGACAGTCTAGACTTCTCAACAACCACAGCCTGGCGCCTCCTGGGCCAGGTCCCCAGAGAAGGGCAGCAGGGCCTCCCGCACTGCCTCCGGGAGGAGTGAGGCGGCGACCAGTTCATGCTAAGGTACGTGGACACTCGTGGGAATGAGTGGTCCCCAAGAGTTGCATGGATGTGCATAGACAAGGGATTCTGCACCGGCCTCCACTCTGAAAACAAGTTTACTGACCAGATAAAACACGGACATTCCAGCTGGGAACAGCCTGGCTTCCCCAACAAGGGGGACGGGGAGAGGTCTGAGGAGGGGCTCCTGTGAGAAACTCAACTAGTTGGCAAAGACCGCCCTGGGCCTGGGGTGAGGACAGGGTGAGGGGCAGGAGGCCCCACAGAGCTCAGGAAAGGTCACCTGGAGCCCCTGGGATCAGCAGAAGCCAGGGTCGGAGGTCAGCCATTGCCCATGCTGAGTCAGATTTGGTCCCGAGGCCCTGCCTCTGTGGCACCCAGGAGACTCAGGCTGTGTTCCTGTCCAGGATGGTGCCCTCCACCTGGCCCACTTCCCACCCCAGCAGACTGAGAAGGGAAAAACAGTCTACAGAAAAGCAATCACACCATTACCTGTCCCCACCTCCCCTCGAAACGGGCAAGGGAGAGGCTGGTGTCGAGCAAGCTCTGGCCAGAGAGCTGCAGCCTCGGAGTGGGGCTGGGACCAGGCCGGGGGCTGGCTGGGAAGCCCCCCATTACCTCGACTTTCTGCCTGAAGTCCTCCCGGCTGGCAAGGAGCTGGTTCAGCGTGTTCTGGGCGTGCTCCATGTGGCTGCAGTACTCCCCGTAGATCAGGAGCCTGGATGGTGCATACACACGCACACACACACACACAGTTCCACATACACACACACAGGCACGCACAGGCACAGGCACACCAGGCACATGCACACACAGATCCACATGCACACACACACAGGCACGCACAGATCGCGACGTGCACACACACAGAAGCACACGCACATACAGATCCACATGCACGCACACACACACACAGGCACGCACAGGCACAGGCACACCAGGCACATGCACACACAGATCCACATGCACACACACACAGGCACGCACAGATCCACACGTGCACACACACAGAAGCACACGCACATACAGATCCACATGCACGCACACACACACACAGGCACGCACAGGCACATGCACACACAGATCCACATGCACGCACACACACACACAGGCACGCACAGGCACATGCACACAAAGATCCACACATGCACACACACACACACACACACAGGCACGCACAGGCACAGGCACACCAGGCACATGCACACACAGATCCACACACACACACGCACACACAGGCACGCACAGGCACAGGCACACCAGGCACATGCACACACAGATCCACACACACACACGCACACACAGGCACGCACAGGCACAGGCAAACACAGGCACATGCACACACAGATCCACACACACACAGACACATGCGCACACAGAGGCATACACAAGCACATGCACGCGCGTGTACACACACACACACACACACACACACACACACGGAGGCAGGTAAATGAGACGCTCGTGGCTGCAGCCAGCCTCTGTGCTCCTCCCAGCAGGCTGTAAGTGCACAGCCAGCAGCCTCCCCCTTACAGCTCCACGCGTGTTACCACGTTGAAAGGTTTTGCTCTTTCCACATGGCTGCTTTTGGCCCCTTCCTCAGATACCACCAGGTAGGAGGAGGGCTGCCCAAATGCTGGGAAAGGGGGGCGCCCTGCCCACCCTGAATCCAGGGGGTCCCTTCTGTGGTTATACTTCGGGTCACGCCGGTCTCGGGGTGTCACTCTCCAGCCCCCATCCCACCCCTGAAAGGGCCATGACTGAGGAAGAGAGAAGCCCTCCCCTCCTGGGCTGACAGACCCCAGGAAGTCTTGCTGTCCCAACCCTGTTCCAGCTCAGGGCTCACTCAGGTGCCATGCCCGGTGGCGGACCCCAAAGGATCACCCTTGCTGCTGCCACACAGTCCTGCATTCCCCAAGCAGGGGACATCAGTGCTGAGCGCCCACTCCCCACCCAGGAGACGGGCGTGGCTGTGCAGACCCCAGGATCTGGGAGGAGCAGCCCTGACCCTCCACTCACTCCCCCTCTTCCTTGGCCCATCATGTCACCAATTCTCCCGCCAACCTGAGTCCCACTGCGGTGCTTTATGCTGCTCTCTTGGGCCATCACGTCCTCTCCTCTATTCCCAACTTGGCCCTTGAGCCGTCCCCCAGGGCCGGCATCTCTACAAACCGGGACCCAGCATTCTCAGGGCCTGAAACTTCACCTTTAAAACCTTGTCACACCGACTGCAGGGAAGCCCCTACAGGAGAAGAAATGCACCAGGTGACAGTGTTGGTGACGGCAGCCACTGCTTGCCAGGGCCACTGCTGCAGGGTGAGTCACCCACTGGTGAAGGCGATATCCTCAGCCCTGTCCTTTTCCTGTTTTTCTTTCTGGCGGCTGGCCAGCACGGGGATCTAAACCCTTGACCTTGGTGTTACCAACACCTCGCTCTAACCACCTGAGCTCACCATCACCAGCCCCTGCCCCATTCTTCAGGCAGGGAAACCGAGACCTCAATGAACTTGTGAAGAGTCAACAACTGATAAGTAACAGCCTGGCCGCAGAAGCACCTTTGTTGCAAGGCTGGCCCCGTCCACAGCGTTCCAGTGATGCCCGGTCAGACGTCAGGGAACGGTGCGTGTTGGCAAAAGTCTAGGGGCCTCCCTGGCCCAGCTATGGGAGGCTCGGGGCAGTCTCTGGAAGCAGGTCAAGGAGGTCTCAGGACAGGCAGCTGGGCTTGGGGCTGAGCCTCCATGGGAGTCCAGCACTCAGAAAGAAGCGTCCCGGTCGTGGGCTCTGGCTGCAGGGCCCCAGTGACTACAGCTCTGCCACGTGGGCCCCTAGGCAGGTGACCCCTCCCCAGGGATTTTGGCCCAGAGCACACCCTCATTCTTCCAATTCTGGAGTTCCAGATTCATAGGAACAAGACAGGAACACATCATTTCAGAGCTGGCTCAGGCACAGGGGACACCTCTTGACATGCTCAGACGGGTTTGTTGTCATATGCAGTCAGGGGCTCGCAAGATCCTCCAGGACCTGCATGCGTGCTCGAGCTGTGGGCACATTCTCAGGCCACGCTGAGATGCTCACTGTCACCATGGCACAGGGGACACCTCTTGACATGCTCAGACGGGTTTGTTGTCATATGCAGTCAGGGGCTCCCAAGATCCTCCAGGACCTGCATGCGTGGTCGAGCTGTGGGCACATTCTCAGGCCACGCTGAGATGCTCACTGTCACCACCCCTGACCTGCAGAGAAGTTTGCAGCATCGACAGGCTGAGAGCCTATATCTCCAGCCCTGAAACGAGCATAAAAGCTCACCTTCCCCAGCCACAGTAAGGCAGAACACCCCACGGCCAGGTCCTGGGTGGGCAGAAGTGGGCATGGGGCCCACATGGCATGTCCCCATCACTGCAAAGTGTCCAGCCGCCCCAGCTGGTTGACCAGGAGCCACTGTGGACCAGAACCTGATGCCTCGTTTTTCACTTAAATGAGTCTGCTGTTAAATTAAGATTTTTAATATATAAGTTGATTAAAATCTATCATCTCTGGAAGCAATTAGGGAAAAGGACTTTGTCCCTTTTTAAAAAATGAACAAAAGCTTCAGAGGCCCCCGGCAAGGGCAGGAGGGAGAGGAGCAGAGGCGGACACTGGGCCAGCCTGGAACATAAACCCAACAAGACCCTGGCTCCAGACGGCCGTCCAGCCCCTCGCCACGGGCAGTGTGTTTGCCCTGCCCTGTGAGAGCAGACGGAGCTGCACGGGAGACGCGTGGCACACCACCAGGTGTCACTCGGGGCCGTGGTCTGAGCTGGGAGCTGTCACCAGTCCACTGATGGGACATCAAGGCTCAGGGAGGCCTGGGGACTTGCCCGAGGCTCTGTGCTGGCCAACAGCCATGAAGGGACTCAAACCAGCCGTAACTGACCCCAAAACCTAGGTCCTCGGGCTGCCACACATTGTGGACCAGAACCACAGCAGGGAGGCCAGGGAGACCCCAGAACCCTAAAGCCTCAGCCCGTCCCCCTTGTCCCAGGCTGCCTGGAGGCAGAAGCCAGTGGAGCAAACCCCCATGGAGGGGTCCTCTCCACACGGAGCTGTCATCGCTGCTGCTGGCGGCTCCAGGTACATGACAGGGGCACTCACAACAAGACACACAGGATCGTGTGGACGCTGCACTGCCCACTGGCTTCCTATCAGACTCGGAAGCTTGTGTTTTAGGGGAGCTGACCCCAGCGATGGCCCCGACCCGTCCCCATCAGAGACGTCTCCATGCGGCAGTAAAAGCATCCGATGGAAGCCAGGCAGAAAACTCCACGTCTAGTGCCCAGCAGCTCCAGAGTGGGCCGTGCCAGCCTTATGGACCTCCTTTAAATCCATGCTTCCCTGGTTGTCTGGGCCCAAGTTTTGGTGGACGAGGGGCAAGCAGAGTGGTCTCAACCCCACTGTCCTTGCCCCGCCAGGACCCAGCCCACTAGCCACAGCATGGCTGTGCTGGCCGCTGTCCCAGGCTGGCAGCCGTCCCCACCCAGCAAACTTCTACTTATCCGTCAGGACCCTACCACCACCTCCACCTTGGTGCCACCTTCTCCTCCCCACCTCCTGCCCCCGGGCCCAGTAGGGCCAGATGGAAAAACAAGGAGACGGGTCAGTGGACCTCTGGGGAGAGTCCTGTGCAAAGTGTGGTGGAGGCGGCACCGGGCACCCACCCCCACCCCAGCTCTGAGCTCCTGGGACGGGTCTCCTCCTCCCCACACCCCAGCATCCAGCCCAGAGCCCTGGCCCGCACCAAGCCCTGCACACAGCTGTAACCACAAGCCTGGACAGAGGTGTTTCCGTTCATCTGGGCAGAAGGCAACCACAGCCATTTACAGCAAGTGGGACAGCCATTTCTGGGGAAGGAGAGGAAAACTTTCATGAAGGACCTGGAAGGGCCAGGGCCGCGGGATGCACTGCACACCTGGCCTCACCGCATCCTCACAGAAACACAACTTGAAAGACGGAGACCCTGATGCCCAGAGAGGTGACAGCTAAGGCTGCCCAGCAAGTGAATGGCAGGGCCAAATTCCACTGAGAATCCCCATGGTTCCCAAGCCCAGTCTTGCGGGCCCCATGGTGAGGCCTCTGCCGAGGTGACAGCTAAGGCTGCCCAGCAAGTGAATGGCAGGGCCAAATTCCACTGAGAATCCCCTTGGTTCCCAAGCCCAGTCTTGCGGGCCCCATGGTGAGGCCTCTGCAGAGGGGCACTCTCTTCCCCCTGAGTCTGGAAGGACACTCAAGGGCCTGAGCCCTCGCTCACCCACCCAACTGCAGACCAGACGGCAGCAGCTGCACACAGCCCCCTCCAGCCCTGGGGGCAGCTCCAGACGGAGAGGAACCAGGCCGGGACCCGGCTGTAGTGAGTCAAACAGCGACCCCCAAATGCATGTCCACCCGGAGCCTCAGAATGTGACCTTATTTGGAAACAGGGTCTGTGCAGATGCAATCCAGGTAAGGATCAAGATGAGATCAGACTGGACTGGGATGGCCCTAGATCCAAGGCGGTGTCCTCATAAGACACAGAAAGGGAGACACAGTCACACAGGAAGGCCATGGGAAGATGGAGGCAGAGATAGAGTGATGTCACCAGAAGCTGAGGACACTCTGGGGCCACCAGCAGCTGCAGGAGGCAGGAAGGACCCTCCCCTAGAGCCTCTGCAGGGAGCACAGCCCTGTGACCCCTGGATGTCTGCCCAGTGAGACTAATTTTGAACTCTGTTGCTTGCGGTCATTTGTTACGGCCACCTCAGGACACTCACATACACCCTTCATCCTCCATCCCTGCCATGCACTTCCGAGAGTCTGCCCCACGCCCGGCCCTGTGAGCCACAGGGTCCCAAAGGGGCCGGTTTGACTTTTCCTTGAAAATCCAGAGAAACTGACAGTGAGATTTTATCCCGGTTGGAGAAAGTTGGTTAAGAAAGTGAAAGTTTACAGGCCTTAATTTTAACCACAAACATCTACCACTGTTGAGAAAGTTATCCAAAACTTGGAAATAAGACACACACACGCACACACACAACCTGGTGCATCCTCGGTCCCGCCAGCCAGAGCACCCTGGAAACCAGCCGGCCTGACTCCAGCTGAACGCGCCCTCGGAGAGATTGTCCAGGTGCAGATGATGTGTCCTGACAGGGAAGAGAGCTGGCTGCCACCTCATCCCCACCCGCCCCTCTGAGCGAGCTTCCCCCTCCGTCCAGTCCCCTCATTTGTGAGCTAACGGATATTTGACACAAGCTCAGGATATATTTCCATGAGGCTGGCGTGACGTACGTTTCTGAGCACTGGACTCTGACCCCACTACAGAGAGCACAAACGCACCTTCTGGAAGGGACTCTGATCTGCCCCCGTCTCTCCTCGCATCCCCTCTGCTTCTCATCCACAGAATCCCAAACTCACGTGCTGCCCAGGCCCAGGGCAGGTGGAGGGACACCGGCTGTGGGCTCAGGTGTTCTTGGAGATGCAGAACAGGCTGGGACCACAGCCAAGTCGCCATCTCTCTCCCACCCTCAGTTTCCTCAGCTGGGAAATGGGGACTTGACCGAGCAGGAGCTAAAGGCCTCTCAAGTTCAGAGGGTCCCAAGGGCAGCCCTGCCAGATGAGGCAGCCAAGCAAACCTGCTGGGGGCTCCAGAGGTTTGTATGGGGGCGACTCTCTCCCCGCAGGCCTGCCCTGGGTCCACAAAGCCTTGGGCCTGAGGTCAGATCCTGTGAAAGGAACTCACATCAGAAGAGCAGCATTGTTGGTTTTAGATTCTGAGCAGCCAGAAGTCACAGCATGCCAAAGTCACAGGATCACCTGTCTCTTCTTTATCTCCCAACACGCAGGGAAAGCCCACACAGCCCTGAAGGAGGGCGGGGAAGTCGCCTTTAATCTTGCTCTGATCTGCGTTTCTCTGGACAGTGCTGTGCAGAGCTCCACAGAGAGTTCCTCTTAAAAGCTAGTCCATGGCCTTCCTGCTGGCCGCCAGCATCCTGAGGCCGGCTCGCTGCGTAATTCTACTGCCCCACATCCATCCCGCATGACCTACCCGAAATAAGCACTGGAACTCAGGCTCCAGGCCCAGGCTGGCCAGCCCCAGCCACAGAAAAAAATGATGTGGCTTTTTCTTACATCAGGATCTGCAAAATACAGACTCCTTTCCAAGGCCCAGCCTCCCTCTGGGCGGAGATGCCCATTTTAGGCCCACATGACAAGGCTAAGAGGACCTTCTGCCTCATCTAAGGACCAAGGTTGCATTAACAGAAGCATAACCTTCAAAAAGAGGGAGGTGACTGTCCTCTGCCACTCGGTGCTGCTCATGCCACACCTGGATGCTACCCCACCCTTCATCCATGATGAGCTGCCAGCATCTTGCCACTAAAATCCCTCCGTGGACCCCTCCTGCTCTCATTTAAAAATAATTCTAGGGGCCGGCCCGTGGCTCACTCGGGAGAGTGCGGTGCTGGTAGCACCAAGGCC
>NW_007733819.1:0-2039 GCF_000696425.1 Galeopterus variegatus
TTAAAAGGAGAGGAGACATGCAAGAATGCTCTTATCTATGGCAGAAAGACAGGAATAAAATTAATCCACGTGGATGAGGGCAAAGAGAACTCGCCAAGTTTTTTACATCTGCTTGTAAGCTGGAGTGAGAAGCCGAGTCAGAGATGTGTCTGTGCCCAGCCTCCTGCCGTTTCCCATGGGCCTCTGTGGGCGCTTCTCTGAGTGCTGAGGGCAGAAGCTGCGAACAGAGAATGGGGGCTGGGGGGCAGGGAACCAGTCTCGGAAGACGGGAGAGGACAGAGCAGGAAAGCCAAGAGGCCCTTCCTGGGCATCAGGCCTTCAGAGCATGCCAGGCAATGGCTCAGATACGAAATACAGTCACTGGAACCACGCCAGTCTTCAAATCCCAGCTCTACTGACCGTCCCTCAAAATATCTGAGCCAGCAGTAAACTGAATCAAACTGAAACTGGAACGAAACCCAGACCCCACCCAACTGCAGATAGACAGACTGGTCCTCACATCAGCAGCCTCACAGAGTAGAGCCTGCCCAGCTGGAGGTAAATGTCACTTACTTCAGTCTCTCTTGTTGTGTTCTACAAAAACACTCAACATGGGGCCGGCCCGGTGGCGCNCCCTATCTGGGCTGGAGGAAATTATTTTGAGAGCAAGGTCATTAAAGAAATCTGCCTCTACGCTTCATGAAATTATTTTTCAGGTTGCTTTTGGTGTGTCTTCTAGTACATCATGAAGCAAAGTTGCTAATAGAAAAATAAGGTAGAATTCTTGATTCCAGGAAACAAGGCATAACTTCAAGCAGTGAGGACAGGATAAAGTCATAATGCATAGTGCCACCCAAGGAGGAAGCGTGCAGAAGGTCCCATCTACAATGGCATTACTCATGAGGGATTCTGAAACATACTCAATTGCTCGCCACCATGCTTCTCAGCATTTCTGTCTCCGAGATCTTGGATATTCCCTTAAGTAGAGAAACTTCAGTATTATAGCATGGGACACATGGTTAGTTTACTCAATTTCTTGCAACTTCTTCTACTTAGCTTGTGATGGGGTTCAGGACAAGCTACCCAAAAACACAGCATTTGAGAAAACAGTGGAAGCCAGAAGGTCTCTCCGACCTTCCCCCACCCTTCCTGCCTGAGATGGGAGGAAACGTTACATAACGTTATATANCTCCGACCTTCCCCCACCCTTCCTGCCTGAGATGGGAGGAAACGTTACATAACGTTATATAATGTGGCCAGGATTTTCTGACCTTCCCCTGAAGCAGGTCATAAGACCCTCATGTGAGAGGTGCCCTCCCTGCACCTAGAGGAAAGGAGCATCGTCATCTCTGAAGACACAGACACAGAAGAACCTGAGCAGACAGGCCCTGCCGATCTCCCCCAGTTTACTACCATTAGATCGATCCCCTTTGTCCAATCACAGTTCTCTGCTACCAGCCGCTTCTTCATCAAACGTGGCATGAAGTGTGCATAGCTTTCCCTGGCTTTGGTCTTCATTTCCAAAGACTCCTGTGTCACATAAAACTTACATTAAATAAATCTGTATGCTTTACTCTTGTCAGTCTGTCTTTTGTCGTAGGAGCCTCAACCGTGAATCTATCTCTTTTCCCCTACACTTGCCTCTATTACAGAGGTTATAAAAGCTACATTCTAGCTTTTTCAGCCTCCCATAGAGCTAGAACAGCCACGTAACATACTTCTGGCTAAGGAAACATAGATGGCTGGTAGCTGCCGCTTTTCCTATTCTCCTTCTCGCTGCTGGAAACATGGACTAGAAGCCTGGAAATACAGCAGTCCTCTGACAAGGTGCAAACATCAGGATTAAATCCAGAATGCTAAAGATCATGGAGCAGAAAGAGAAAGAATCTATGTTTCTAATGGTGACCCTGAGCCTCACCATCATCCTGACCACCCCCACTGGTATCTCATCATGAAATGCAAAGAAAATCCATTTTCACCCAGTATTATTTAAGACCACGTGGTTTTTGCAAAACACAAACCACTCTGAGTATAAACAGAGTCCATTCTGATCAGAGCTT
>NW_007733819.1:3844-4348 GCF_000696425.1 Galeopterus variegatus
GTGAGGAGTCTGGAGTCCTGCATCGGTACCTGAGATGACAGTCTTTGGCATCTGGGTTACTTCTCGGGTCCCAGAAACTTAGATTACACAGCTGACATGTGAAAGTCAGACCACTGTCTATTCAATGAGCTGGTAAATTGTATACTTCAGGAAGCAGTGCTACAGGACTTCCAGAAAAAACATGATTATTAGACCTTTAAAAGTCAAGACATGCTATTGGAAATAAGGACACATGCAGAAAAGCAATGTTAGAAAGAATAAGTGTGTCACAGATGTGAAAAGAGAAGTGACACAGTCTCATGAGCAACTTCACATTTACCTGTCTCCATTGCACGCACACCCACACTTATGCACACAGACACACGCAGACACACACACTGACACACGCACACACGCACACTCATGCAGACATACACAGGGACACACACGCAGAAACACAGACATACACACAGACACACTCGCACAGACACAGTCGCACAGACACACACACATCTGGGGAACAAG
>NW_007733819.1:6177-8573 GCF_000696425.1 Galeopterus variegatus
ACAAAAAGGAAAAAAAAAAAAAAAACACTCAACATAAAATTTAAAATTATAAGTCATATGAAAAAAGCAAGGAAAAGCAACCCGTGGTAAAAGAGAAAACAGACAATAGAAGCAGATTTTTAAAGACTCAGAGACTTAAAAATGGCTATAATAAAAATGCTAAGATATCCAGTGGAAAAAAACAGAGAGCATGTGTAAAAAGATGGCAAATTTTAGCATACACACGTATGAAAAATGTAATTTCAGTAATAAAGAATTCATTAGATGGGCTTAATATCAGGTTGAATATTGCAGAGAGAATAATCAATGAATTGAAGATAGTTCAGTGAAAAGAATCCTGATGGAATAAAAAGATAAGGATTGGAAGAAACCAGACAGGAGCATCCAAAGTTTGTGGGACAAAATACCAAATATGTAAGTAATTAGGAGTCCCAGAGGAAGAGGAAAGACATAATGCTACAGAGGAAACATATCAAAGGACAACAGCTAAGAATTTTCCAAAATGGGTGGAAAAAAAACTAACCCCCACATACAGAATCCTCAACAAACCCTAAGCAGAATAAATGCAAGAAAAATAAACCTATAATATCATAGCATCATTGTAAGACTGTTGAAAACCAATAAATAAATAAATGAATAAGAGATGTTAAAAGCCATCAGAAATAAAAGATATATTGTGTAGAGGGGAACAGTTATGTGAATGACCATTGACTTCCCACCAGAAGCAGTGGAGGCCAGAAGACACAGGAATGACCCAGATGAATGAACTATAACTCTACACCCAATGAAGATATTAGTCAAAATTGAAAGTTAAGTGAAGACAGTCACTGACAACAGCTGGGAGAATCGATCTCCAGCAAACCAATCCTACAAGGACTGCTAGAAGAAAATTTGCAGCTGGATCTTCAGATCCAAAGGAAAAGAGGAAGATTATCATAAAGGGAAAACATTGCATTATACATTGATTGTTTACACCAAAAATAATAATTTTGTGGGGAGATTCTATATAGAAAGGTACTTCAAAAACTTTGTGGAAAACTAGAATTAAAAGATAATGTGAGTCTTTCCATGAACTTTTTGTAGCACCCTCACACATGTTTATATGTAAAATGTGAGACAAAAAAACACAAGAAGGCATAATGAGAATAAATGAAATTACAATGTTCTAAGCTTCATGGAACATTTGTGAAGTAGTAAAATTCTATTTGAAAGTAGACTGTAATGACTTAAGGATGAATATTATAATCTCAAAACAGCCAATAAAAAACACAAAGAGGCATAACTAAAAACTAAATATAAGAGATAAATGGCATACTAAAAAATACTTGTCCAAAAAAAAAAAAAAAACAGAAAAGGAAGTGGAAGAACAATAAGTAGGATAAATAAAATTAAATCCCAACATGGAAGGCATGAACCACACCATGTCAATAACAACATGAAATAATGGGCCAGACACTCCAGTTAAAAGGCAGTGATTGGAAAAATGGGCAAAAGAGTTAAGCAGGCATTTCTCTAAAGAAGATATACAAATGGCCAACAGNGAGGTGCGGGTGCAACACCGAGGGTTGCGATCCCGTTGCTGGTCCTGGTCCGGTACGGGTGAGACACTGAGGGTTGCGATCTGTTGCCGGACATGAAAAAAGACAAAAAAAAAGGCAGTGATTGTCAGACAGATAAAAGGGCAAGACTCAGGGTTAAGCTGTTGATAAGAAATATACTTTAATTATAAAGACACAGGTTCAAAGTAAAAGGCTTTAAAAAGATATACAATGCAAGTTATGCATAAGAAAGCTAGTGTGGTTATTTTAACATCAGACAAAGTAAACTTTCAAGACAAAGAATATTGCTAGGGATTCAGCAACACAGTTTATAATGTTAAAAGGAGCGATAGACAAATTATTCTAGTTACAGATTTCAATACTCCTCTTTCTGAAATTGATATGACAGATATACATACAATCAATATTCCCGTAGAAGATTTAAACAGCACTATGAACCAGCTGGAAGTAGTTGACGTATGTAGAATACTACAACCAACAGCTGCAGAATACACAGCCTTTTCAAGTGTACATAAAATTCATGAAGATCAATCATACGATGGGTCACAAAAAGTCTCAGTATATATCAAATAATTGTAATAATTCAGAGTATATTCTTTGATCACAACTGTAATAAATTTAAAAATCAATAAAATAAATATATGGAATATCCAGAAATAATTAGAAACTAAGTTAACACTTCTAAATAGCTCATGTGTTAAAACAGAAACGTATTAAAATATTTTGTACTAAATGATAAAAACACACACATCAAAATTTGTGGTATGCAGCTAAAACTGTGTTTCAAGGAAAATTATAACTACTTTTTTCCTGAGAATTCTGAAATAAGCTTTTTGG
>NW_007733819.1:9307-10832 GCF_000696425.1 Galeopterus variegatus
CTGTGTTTCAAGGAAAATTATAACTACTTTTTTCCTGAGAATTCTGAAATAAGCTTTTTGGCTTTTTGTTTGTTTTGATTATAACATAGTTGATTGTGTGTATCTGTGGGTACAGAGTTGAATATCATTACCTGAGTGCAATACGTGATGCTCAAATCAAGATAGTTAGTATGTTCAACATTATACAATACAATTGTTTTTCATGGCCCTTTACCAATTCCTCCCTTACGCCCCCTCCCCCTAAAGTTATAACTTTAAATACTTACATTAGGAAAGAAGAGAGTTCTAAAGTCAATGACATGACTTCAGCTTCCTAGAAAAAGAATAATACATTAAACCCAGTATAAGTCAAAGAAAGGAAATAATAAAGGTAAAAGTGGAAATCAATGAAATAGAAAACATAATAGGGAGAAAATTAATAAAAACAAAGTGAGATTCTTTCAAAATATCAATTAAAATTGATAAGCCACTAACTGGATGGATCAAAACAATAAGAAAGAATACACAAGTTTACAAGAGTAGGAATCAAAGAGGCAGCATTACTAGAGTTCCTACAGAAATTAAAAAGAGGAAGAATTTGGCAAAAAACCTTATGCTTATAAACTCAATAGCTTAGATTAAATGGACAGACCCTTTAAAAGACACAGTAACCAAAAGTGACTATAGAAAAAAAAGAAAATCTAAATAGGTTCATCTCTATTTAGAAAACTAAATTATTAATTAAAAACTTTTCCACAAGGAAAACCCCAGGGCCAAATAACTTCACTGGTAAATTTTCCAAAACATTTTATGAGAGAAGCATATTCTGATAACAAAAACTGACAAAGATATTTCGTAACTGACAAAAAAAAGTCATAACTGGGCTGAGCCCGTGGCGCACTTGGGAGAGTGCGGCGCTGGGAATGCAGCAGCGCTCCCACCGCGGGTTCAGATCCTATATAGGGATGGCCAGTGCGCTCACAGCGCTCACTGGCTGAGCGCGGTGCAGCCGGTCTCAAAAAGGACAAAAAAAAAAAAATTCATAACCATATCCTTCACTATCTTTATCAAAATATTAGCAAACTAAATCCAGCATTAGACAAAAAGTATATGCCATAATAACCAAGCGGTGTTTACAGGAGAAATGCAGCATTTGTTTAATGTTTGAAAACCAGTCGGTGCAATACACCACATTAACCCAATAAAAAAGATTATACGATTATCTAAATAGTTGTGAAAAGAGTACTTAATACAATTCAAATTGCTTTCATAATAATAATTCTCATAAAACTAAGAATACAAGGGAATGTCCTCAACCTATAAAAGCCGACAGCTAGTATCGTATAAAATGACGAAACATCAAACTCTATTACCTCAAGACTGGGGAAAGGGCACTAGTTCATGTGTTGTGTTTCTACTCAAGATTTTACTAGAAATCTCAACAACTGACACAACACAAAAAGATAATACAAAAGAAACATGAATTTGAGGGCCGGCCTGGTGGCGCACTGCTACAGTGCGCCGCTTGGGAGCGCGGTGGCGCTCC